>NW_021681243.1:0-90509 GCF_001412515.2 Diachasma alloeum | reverse complement strand
GCACCTGGCTGCGCTGAGCTATTCGCCCACCATTCCCGTGGCCATCTTTCAAGCCAACACCACAGTATATCTCGGAGAAATCCTTTCGACTTCCCCGCTCGAGCGTCCGCGTTCGACTAACTCAGAATCTTACTAGGGCCTTCTCCCCCTAGTCTGGATATCTCAGCGACGATAGGTCATTCCGTTACCCTATCCCCACCAATCAACCCGACGGGATCCCGGGGGCACCAGTCCTCTCACCTGGCCGTTGGTCCCTAGTCTACTCTGACATAGCCTATGGAATCGCCCAGTTGGACAGCCTGTACGTCGGCCCCTTTTCCCCTAGCACATGCTGGGCGAATTCCAAAATAGCGATAGTCTAGTAACGTCCTCCAGACCTCCAGGGGTCGCGGTTTCACCCATAACCGCTATGCCTTAGGTCTTTCATCGGTTTGTCGCTCAGTTCATCTAGTCGCGGCTTCCTTCAGCCGCCTCTAGATGTCGCCTCATGTCTCAATGTTAGAGTTCACGTATCTTTTTAAGGGGATTTCAACCCGTAACGAGAAAATCTCGTTACAACTTATTCTATTGAGATATTTTGTGAGGTCGAGCATTGTCATGCAGCAGTATGACTTGCCTGCTTCCTTGCCCAGTAAATGGCCTTTTCCGATCAAGTTCTTCGCTCAGTATGTTCAGTTGTCGGCTGTAGCGTTCCGCAGACACCGTTTAACGTGTTTCCAGGACTTCGTAATAAAGCACACCCTTCATGTCCCACCAGATACACAGGAGAATCTTCTTTAAGTGAATGTTCTATTTCGGTGTCGATATACTGGATTGTCCGGGATCTACCCACGACTTTTTACGTTTGGGATTCTCGTAAAAAATATACTTTTCATCACCCGTCACAATTCTCCACAAGAAGTCCTTTTTTTGTTGCCGGGCAAGCAGTGAAAGGCACGTGTTCATACGTTCACCTAGGTTGTGTTCAGTCAACACATGTGGGACCCATCTTCCAAGTTTTTGGATTTCTCCCATTTGTTGCAAACGCTTAGAAATGGCTGTTCGGGTAACTCCTAACTGAGCTGCCAGCTCTTGTTGCGTCTGCGTTGAGTCTTCATCCAGTAGAGCTTGCAATTCCGCATCTGTAAACCTTCGGGGCTGTCCAGGACACGGCTGGTCACTCAGATCGAAATCACCACTTCTAAAACGTTTGTACCAATAATTACACGTTTCATAAGATACAACATCAGCACCAAGAACACTACACATTGATTCCCGTGCTTCGGAAGCATTTTTTCCTTGTCGGAATTCGTATTCGTATTCAGTGCCGAATGTGCTGTTTATAAGTTCCCATCGTAAACTCTGCTATTCTGAAAGGTTATGTAACTTACATAGACTTGTCATTCCGTGTTCTCAAACCTTTTGTCCTATCCTTTCAAAACCAGAAAAGACCACGAATATATTTCTATTTTAAATATAATTTTAAGCTCGAAGAAAAAATTTGTAAAAATTAAGTCACACACCTAATAAATATGAATGTACAAGGAAAAATAGCATTGTTTCATATCGTTCCTGACGACATACGTATTCCCTACGCTGGTTTGTTAGGATCTAGCTTCTTCAAAACTGCGGGGGCGAAAATTGATTACGGAAATCGATATTTGAAAATTAATGGAAAAGAATATCCATTCGAACAGATTAATCATTCAGGTGATGTTAGATATATCGTTCCGCGTAGCGAATCAACGTTCTTCATAAACATTAAAAACAAAGAACTTAAAGAGAGCTATATACCTCGTCTAAAAATTTGTCAAGGTGTGTATGCAGGTGACTGCCTGGTACGCAACCATCAAGGTCGTGCATATATGCGAGTCTATAACACTACGTATGAAGAAGTCGGAATAAGAATTCCTACTCCAGTCGTACGTGAGTGTAAAAAAATATACGAACCAATTGATCAAGAAAATGAAAATAATCCTACGCATTTTGAAAAACATACTACTTCAAATATTGTGAAGAAAATCGTTACTCATATGGAAGAAATTGAAAATAAAGATAGATTTGATCAAATAAAAGAATTATTGAAATTTGATCATCTTGGAGATAAGGAAAATCTTCATGTAGAACAATTATGAAAGAAATATTCAGATAGATTTCATATACCTGGGGAACCATTAGGATCGACTAGTGTTTATCGACATAAAATTCCAGTTACATCGGATTTTCCAATATCATCTAAACAATATAGATTACCTCACTTCGGGAATGCTGCGCATGCACGAAGTAGAGTACATTGGCGCTAAACGCTGGTTCGCTTTCAGTGTGATTAAGTGATTCTATTGGAAAGTTTTTACGGTTACGAGTACTTCAGTTATTGTTCAAGCTGCGAGTGTCATTCTGGAATATCAAGTTCAACAGTGCTATTCCGTTTAGTGTCTGTTCATGAATTCTTACCCATCGGTCTCAAAAGTATAGGTTATACACGTGGGGCACTGGACCATAGAAAACGAATACTCTGATGTGCAAATGTGTATAGAATATGAATGTCACTGGTGACGACCATAGTGATAAGACTTCCGCTCCCACTAGTGTGATTTCTCAACCGGTAGTGCATCGACCTATTGAAACATCAGAGGTCGATAAAAGTGAGTCTCTTACGACCCATACCATTATTTCTCCCCCCTCTCCCCATAGACAGAGAGCGTACTCCGACAGCAGGTTAATAACCGCGTACCTGGAAAGAACATTGGTCGATGCTGACGTCACCATTATCCCTTCAAACAATACATCCACACCGATAAAATCAAATAGAATAGGATCTCTTCAAAAGTCAATCCAATCCAAAACCAAACAAACTTCCAGCACCCGTACCCTAACACGTGCAAGAGCAAATTCAGTTCGTAGCGCCTTAAATATTTCCAGTAAGAAAGGTGCAAAAAGGCAGTCAGAGTCCCAAACTGCTTCCCCTCTTGGTAAAAAGAGGTCCACCTGTCCAGCTATCAAACCCAAAAAAATGTGATAGCCCCTTCCCTCTCCGAGACTATCTGAAAATGCAGTCTGAAGCAGATAAAATCACTGAGGCTCTACTTAAGTAACCGACATTACTACCGGGTCAACATCAAATGGGAAAACTTTTCGAGAGTTTTTCCAAAAAACTCGACAGTATTGCTGATGACCTGAGGGAAGTGAAAAAAAACTCCCAAACGAATTTCATTAAGCTGAGGGATCTCCACTCGAGCCTGTCAAATCAAATTCAAGAAAATGAAGCGAAAGCAAGTGAACGTTTCTCGTCCATCGAATCGAGAATTGAAATATTTGAAAATGCTCCGAAGCAGAGTATCACGCTACAGGGAGGGGAAGATATAAATTCTCTCACCGACCAGTATGTAAGATCATCCCTCCATGCAGTGATGACGGAGCACATCGATACACTGGAGGATAAATGGGCAAAATCTTCAAATAAAACCGTGGCTGGTATGGATGCGAAGGAAAGAGCTAGCAAAAAGCTCAATATTATTGTCAGGCGGCTCCCTACCGAGTACTGTGCTGATCCAAAGTTGATTGGTGGATTTATTTCGGAGAAATTCCGGCTAAAAGATGGTATTGTGGGGGATGAAGTCAAAGGCCCTCATCATTTCGCAACGGTAACTCTTTTTGATTGGGAGATCAAACTTAATGTCTTGAAACGCAATAGGGAGGTTTTGAAAAATACCAAAGTTTTCATAGATTCCGATCTGACTGCCAGGGAGGGTTCGAGCATGAAAAAACTGAGAGCCATCGCCAAGGAGGAGAAAATGAAAGGGGTCAAAGTTAAACTGGGTTACCTAGAAATAAAATTGGACGACAGGTGGTATGGGTAGGATGAAGTGAGGCAGAGGCTCACCCCACTTGAGGTCTTTGAAAATGCCAATGCTGGCGGGAGTTCTGCCACGTCGTCGACGAGGAACCAAGGAAACTACTAGCACCGGAAGCCCCCGCAGGACATGCGGAACCACTCGAAGGCAGCTGTGGCACCTTTCAAATTGCATTTTGGAATTCCAGTGGACCAGGCCACTTAACAGACTTCGTCAGTGGGTGCAAGTGCCCTTTCATCTTCATTTGCGAAACCTGGGCGATTAAAACTCTGTATTATTCAGCAAATGTTTGGAATAGCAGTTTTGATCAAATTTGGATTCCAGCGACAAAAGACTTTATTAGGGGCAGAGCTAGTGGTGATTTGTTATTCTTAAATAGGAAGAGGATGCAACTGAGGTAACTTTACTGTTCTCCAATGATTTTTGTATTTTTGTAAAAGCGAGTATAGAAAATTTCGAACTCATAATTGGAGCTGTCTATCTGAAACACGAGTTGGAAATGGATTCAATCTTAGAATCACTACAAAAATTTTACATGATTTGAGCACTGATTTTGATAATCATCTTTGGATTATTGGGGGGGATTTTAATAGTTGGGTGGCCGAATTAAACTCCTGGCCCGATGAATTCTTTGAAGGTACCGCCCTTCACGCAGTGAGGTCTTCCAGACATAAAAAGAAAAATCTAAAGGGGAAAAATTGTTAAAATTCATTGAACTGAATAATTTTTTGTTATTAAATGGCAGGATCAATGGAGACCACCCAGGAGAAATCACCTGCGTGAAGGCCGGGGGCGTTAGTGTTGTGGATCATGTTTGGGTGAATACTTCGCATTGTCATTTATTTTAAAAAATGGCTGTTGAGAGAAATACTGTGACATCTGATCACTATCCTATTTTTGTTACGATTCAAAACCCAAATGATTTCGTTGAGAATGAGAGCAACTCACAGCGTATCAAGAGGAATGTTACGAAATGGAATGATGAATTTGCGGAAGACTTTTCGAATCTAATGTGAAGTACCGAGCCAACTGGAAATTTCGAGGTAGACTCAGTAGATAATCTCAACGATAATCTATGCAATGTGATTAAGAAGGTAGCTTCTTCGCTAGGAATGTGCATTGTAGTTTCAAACAAACCAATTTTTAAGCCAAATAAACCCTGGTTCGACCAGGAATGCAAGTAGTCGGAGGCTGATCTCATTAAACTAGGTAAGGAGTTCATCCAAAGAAATTACGATGATTGTGTTAGAATGGAATACATCAAAGTGAGAAAAGAGCATAATAATCTAATTAAAAATAATAAATGGGCCTACTACAGGGGGATTACGGATAAATTCGCGATTAAAAATCACATCTTGCAAACAAATTGGCCGATTTTAATAAATAAAAAAAGATTTTTTTCGTTTTTTTTATATACTTTGAGACTAAAAATACAACAGTATCATAAGGATGAATACTAAGCCATTTTTAAAGTTTTTCGTTATTTTAATCCCTCTGTTTCGCAGGAGCCATTCGAAAATCGAATAATTTTTTTTTCTTCGATGGATGATGATATTACTCAACTTTTCCGGGGTATTTCAAAATGGGATAGCCATATGGAGATGAGAAAAAGAAAGAAATTCCATGGAAAATTCGATTTTCCGTTCATACATGGGACATTCCATGTCAATTCAGCTACCCTTGATTTTTTTGTATTTCGGAATAGAACATTGGCATGTTTAAAGTCAACTAAGATATGAGTCTAACATTGTTTCAAAATTTTACCCCCATAACTTCACTCTTGTACCTGGCAGACATACCCAATATCTTTCGCAATAGCGTTAATTGCTCGAATTCATATGATTTTTCACTTATCATGATGGTTATTTTTCCACGTACGAATTTTGGACAGTCAGGGCCAATCAGAATGCAGCATTTAATGACAAATGACAGGCTGGAGGAAGTTTTATTTCGGATATTTCGCACTAACATATATATTTTTTCGGTTATTTCGTGCAAGCGCTCGGGATTTTTAAACCTGCAAAACTTGACTTTTGTTTGTCTACAACGAAGTTATCGAGAAATATCCGATAATTTTGAAGCACTCGGGGTATTACTACTGAATAAAAATTGAAATCCAACGATACCTCGGTCGGTAGGGCGAGCGATTTCTAATCGGATGATTCGGGTTCGAAACACAATAGGGGCCGATCGGGTTTCGGACTCCGAATAATCAAACGTTGTCCGCATTTCTTTGGGAAATGACCTTGGGATTTCCGTATACAAACATTGGACAATGGATACAAAATTGGGAGCACAATGAAATCAAAGGTTCGGAGCGAGGGTGAGAATAAACAACCGATTTCTCGGAATTCAGTTTTCATACGAGCCATAGAGTTGCCTCGATAATAACCGTTTGATTAGTCCTCATCACACACTTGAGTGTTGAACATTTCACACGGTTCATTACAGTATCGTTAACAGAAATTCTCCGACGGTTATTCTCCTGTATTTATCCTCCATCAACTTTAATCAAAGTAAGTGATGGTATAAAATATTTCAGTAGTGAAGTTGTAAACTCAATCGATCGTTATTATTATTTTTTCCCTTTTTTTCAATGATGAGAACTGTTCATCATTCCTATTCCACAAGACGCCGCATGCCGAAAGATGTGCAAATCCAATGCGAGTTCCTGGGGAGAAAGACTACGACAGACATTACCATTCTTGCCAGAAAATGCAAAACTATGTAGCTCCTGTAGGAAAAGAGCTTTGACTTATATTCCTGGATCACTACCCTCTGAATCTTCATCGAATCGGGAAGTCTCTTCATCGTCATCAAATGTTCCAGCCGGTCGTTCGTCCAGTGCCACACCATTTCTAGTAGACATTTCTACGAGCAATATCGCAGGGAGTTCTTTGAGATCAGGTAAATCCTTCCATTCAATTGATCCTGATGGGGATGTGATTTTCAACGAAGCTTCAGAGAAGTACGATGCTGCAACAGCAGATGATGATTTAAAGACAGAGCACCACAGGAACATTCCAGCAAATTTTCGTTCGCCACGAGAATTGGAATTGGAAGAAATGTTGGATAAACTCAAGCAAAAATTCAATACGATGGCAAAATATTCTGAACGTATTCAACTCTTGAATATTGCTCCACCTTCATGAAGTGAGCGAAAGGTGAGCCGTGAATTTGGTACGACAAAGTACATGGCTATGAGAGCAAAACAACTGCGAGAACAGAG
The DNA here is from genome assembly GCF_001412515.2 of Diachasma alloeum. Taxonomy (NCBI): domain Eukaryota; kingdom Metazoa; phylum Arthropoda; class Insecta; order Hymenoptera; family Braconidae; genus Diachasma; species Diachasma alloeum. The sequence continues at coordinate 83,447 of NW_021681243.1, read as the reverse complement.
AGGAATATTTGCTTCAACAGTTGGGAAGGCTGGGAAATCATTGCCCAAAGAGACAGTTGAAAAGGTCCGGAGTTTTTATGAGAGTAATAGTCGGATGATGCCAGGGATGAAGAATAAAGTGTCAGTCAGAATCAATGACGTGAAGAAAATAATGCAGAAGCGGATGGTCCTCGAGAACTTGAATGATCTTCATGAGAAATATAAAATTGTTCATCCAGAGTCTCCGGTGGGATTCAGCAAGTTTGTGGAATTGAGGCCGAAACACTGTGTATTGGCAGGAGCGAGTGGTACGCACGTGGTATGTGTCTGTACCTATCATCAAAATTATGAACTGATGTTGGATGCAATCTACATTTCTACTCTCACTACGAACTCATCATGTCCCCTTACCGACTATAAAGACTGTCTTCGAAGAATCATGTATCCTAATCCAACGCCTGAATGCCACTTAGATGAGTGTAAAAACTGTCCTGGAGTTGAAGGATTATCGCTCGAGCTGAAAACTCCTCCACGATGCTGTGATTGAAACTGTAGAATTCAGGACTTGGCAATCTGTGGATAGAACAACATTACAGACCCAGAGACTTCCAGCGTATGAATTTGTTGATGTACTTTATGAGAGATTGAAAGTATTGAAATCTCATCATTTTATTGCCATACAACAAAGCTTTCTGAAAGAACGAAAGGGGAATTTAATTGAGGGTGAACTTCTAGTGCAGGTCGATTTTTCGGGGAATTATTCTTTCGTAGCTCAAGACGCTGCTCAATTATTCCATTACAACAATAATCAATGCACTGTCCATCCTCCGGTGCATTATTATCGCCACGGCAATGATATTCGACATAGAAGTTTAGTCCTCTTATCTGACAGTTTCGTTGACGATACTACTGCAGTTCATTTAATGCAACAGATTTTGATACGACACAAAACAAGTCTGTGCTGTCGTAAACAAATTGATCTGTTACAGATGGTGCTGGATAGCACTATAAGAATCGATATAACATGGCTAATCTTTTGTTGCATAGAAATGATTTTGGAGTTGAAGCAGAGGCGCACTATCATGCGACCGCGCGTGGAAAAACGGCATGCGATGGCGTAGGCGCAGTCTTGAAGAGGGAAGCAAGACGAAGAAGTCTGCAAATCACTAATGGTGAACCTGTTCTCACTCCAGATGGTCTGTTCCAGTGGGCAAAGAATAATTTCAAAGATCTCGATGTGTTTTTCTACGCTAAACAGGAACACGAGGATATGAAAGAACGGTTGAAAACAAGATTCGACAGTGCAAAGGCGATTCCAGCGATACAAAAAAATCACGGCTTCATTCCTGTGGGAGAAAAGGAATTATTGATTCAGAGATATTCTTCTGCGACTACGGGAGAAGTTTTTCCAAAGGCGAAGAAACGAAATGGATGACGTACATTAAGATAGCTATTGTGATTCGGAAAAGTGCGATTTCAAATTGCTTTTTCTCTATAATTTAATGTTTATTTTTCAAATTACCAACTTAAAACCGACATATACTCCATGCTGATCTAAAAACTCATCAAATATTTGATACTTTGCGAATTCTCATTGTCGTTTACGTAATGTGACGAGGCGCATTATTTAATTTTTATTATTTTTATACATATTTTTCCCCAACACACTGCCCCCTAAAACCGCAAATTCTCGCCACCGTTGGTTACCTCTTCCCTCGCTTTTCTCCTCATCGCCCCTCTACCTTCGCCCCTGGACATCACGAAGACATCAGCCGAAGGAAGACATCAGTTCCGGCCCCACCCGATCAATTGGAGAAGCCATCGCCCCCTGGAAATTCCCCATACTGGACCCCCGAATATTCAACACCTGCAATAATCCCTTGTGAGACATCCCTGGATTGTGGTCATCGTCACTACTCACCTGTGCTGATTGGCCCCGATTGCTCCCGAATGAAAAACCGAAGGACATCGACACCTGACGAACCCCCACGAATCGCGAAGGAAAAGAAAAGACCGTCACTCGTGCATTAGCTGCCCCGTGAGTAGTAAATAGTGAATACAGTAAAATTCGCCCGGAAGTTATTTGGCGGATAAAAAGGGGATTTTTGATACATCGAGCTCATCCCAGCTCTAGTATTAGTGCCCAGGAAACCCCGAGGTGGAAAGGAGGCTCTCCAGGAAAACGCCCTGGTATTTTGAAGGAGTGCAAGGTGCCGGTGGAATTCCCACGTGTTCGCCAGAGTAAAGTCCCGTCGTGAGTACGAGTTACCCCCCTCATTTTCCCTCTTGACCCCACAATATTACCCTTCATACCCCCCACCGGTGAGCGTACACATTTCTTTTTGTCCCTCAGTAAATTATCCGATTTAGTTATCTCTTTTGATTACTCCCCTCGATACCTCTAGATTCTCCATTTTTCACAATTTAGATTCATCCCTTTTTGAAGTGTACTAAAGTAGCCTGGCCTCCCCCACTTCCCTAGATCAAAGCAAAAGGCCTTTTTGACATCTTCTGACGATCCATTATTTGTAAAGTTGATAGAATATATCTTATCATTTGAATTTAACCACTTATTTGATCTATTTCTTTATTTTACCCCTCCTCAATTCAGGAAATAGTCTAATTAAAATAAGGAAAAGGTCACAGTAAGTAGAGCTGTTAATAATCAATAAATTCAACTTTTTCCTATAAAAAACGTTTTTTATCAATCACTACTTATGCATCTCATCTTCAAATTATGCCGAAAAATTGCACGCTCATCCTTTCATGAGGCATTCATCATTTTTCAGGAACAAAATTCGGAAAATCTAATTTTTCACGAGAAAAAAAAATTTCTCTCATCTCCATATGGCTATCCCATTTTAAAATACTCCGAAAAAGTTGAATAATATCATTATCCATCTAAGAAAAACAAAATTATTCGATTTTCGAATGGCCCCTGCATAACAGAAGGATTTTAATAAAAAAATTAAAAAATGTCTCATTATTCTTCCTCGTGATACTGTCGTATTTTTATTCCAAAAGTATATGAAAAAACGAAAAAAATCTTTTTTTATTCGTTAAAATCGGCCAATTTGTTCGCAAGATATGATTTTTCAAACATTTGAGCTTTTGTTATTTGTCCTGGCCAAACAATGAATGTTAAAGGAGCGAAAATTTAGTGAAAGTATGTATTCATGTAGTACTTGACTGGGAGCATGCTAATTCAAGATTCTGAGAACCAAAAAATTCCAGGGTGGCTGAGTTGACATGGAATGTCCCATATTGTGTTCAGAAACAATTCCGACGGCATGGACTGATATTTACATGACTATGCTTCACAAAAAAGGGGCGAAGGATAATCCTTTAAATTACAGGGGGCTCGCGCTGGTCAGTTGTATAGCGAGGCTTTTCGCTATAATACTCAGGGATAGGCTTGAGATGTGGGTTAGTGAAATGGGTATTTTACAAGAGTGCCAAGCGGGCTTTGTCAAAAAGCGTAGTTGCTTGGATAATATCTTTACCCTCAATTCAGCGATAAATTTACAGTTACGTCTCAAAAAAAGATCGGTGTACGCCCTTTTTGTAGATTTTAAAAGGGCATTTGATTCTGTAAAACACGAAAAGCTTTAGCAGTGTCTAAAACAGCTAGGAGTGAGCTCCAAATTCATAAGAATTATGAAAAATCTGTACGATAATGCATCACTCAGAGTGAAACAGGGTACTAGCCTATCAGAGGCTACTGAGATCACGGAAGGGGTGTTGCAGGGGGAGTCTTTGAGCCCACTCCTCTTCATCCTGTTTATCGCTGATATTGAGGCTTTTTTCGCTGAGAGGGGTGCACTTGGTCTCCCTTTGGATGGGTCACATGACTTGGTTCAATTGCATTTTGCGGATGACATGGTGTTTATGGAAACCAACGAGGTGAGAGCTCAACGACTAACAATCATTCTCGGGGACTACGTGAAACTAAGGAGACTCACTGTGAATTTGAAGAAAACACAGCTGGTTATTTTCAAAAATGATACGTCAAAAAAAGAAGTGAATATTAAATTCGAGGGAGAGACGATAAACTATCAGGGCCTATACATATTTAGGTATTGACTTTGACAGCACTGCTCTAGGCCTGCAAGCTACGCGTGCTGTTGTACAAAAGACTAGGTTAGCTACCGGAGCTGTCCTGAATATAGTAAGTCGAGCTAAATCCGACTCCTGGGCCAGTAATTTTAAATTGTTTGAGTTTATGGTGTCCTCTACTATTACTTATGGCGCACCAATCTGGTCTTTACTTCAACTAGATCTTTTAGAATCTGCGCAGCTAACATTTTTTAGAAAACTATTACACTTGCCTGTTTCCACAGCGAATTATCTAATCCGTATGGAGTTGAATCTAGCACCTATAGTGGTGAGAATTTTTGGCCTCACTATAAATTGGATTGTCAAAATTTTAGAAATGGATCGTGATCGCTTACCAAAAATTTGTTATCTGAGGCTGCTCGAGCTTTTCAAAAATCGGCCAAGCGACTTATCCGTAAATAATAATCCGTAAATAATAATCCATAAATCCGTAAATACTTTATATCAAGAGAAATTGGGTAGACTAGTTTAATACGCTTTTGAGGGAGATTGAGGCTGAGTATATGTGGGACTTTACCTCGTCGGAATTCTGGCTAAATGGAAAGGAATATCTAGTCGAAAAGCTCACTCTTCATTATAAAATGAAAGATTTAAAAAAAGCCTCTGAATCAAACAGTGTGCAGTTTCAGATACCTAGATCTCCTCCTGACAATACAACTAGCTACCTGATAAGCCGGGCCCCCTGGGCTTATCTGCGTTCTATGATCCAAATACGATTATCCAATCTTCGCTTCAGCTCACTCTCTATGAAGGGAAAATTATACAGGTTCATGCCGAACGAATTATGTGAAACCTGTAACCTGAACGAGCCTGAGAACTTCACACGTTTTCCTCCGTTGTCCTTTTATTAAACGCAGAAAAGTTTTTGGTTAGGAGAATTGTTGGATGTACACGGATCAGACATAAGTGAAGCGGTTCAGGTAGCTGCCCTGTTCTGAGTATCTAGCCTCCGATTGCTCCCAAGGTGATAATTTGACAAATATTCACTACTTCCTACGTAATGAACTAAAAGTTAGAGTTTTTCATCTAGATTATTAAGATTTCTTGAACCAGCTCACTCCAATGTACTCTCTTCTTTTTTACCTAGGTTAAGACACGGAATTTTGTTAAAAAAACCCCCTGCTATAGGGCGTCGTTCCCTGCAGAGCAGGTATCGTAATCTCTCTATATAATAACAAAATAAGGACATTTAAAAATTCAAGAGACGCCCCTATCCCTGGAGGGTCTCAAGGGACTCAAGGGTAATAGGGGCCCTAAGGGTCATAGGGGTGCTAAGGGTCATAAGGGTCATAGAGGGGCTAAGGGTTACGAGGGTCACAGATGTACTAAGGGTCTTAAGGGTCACGAAGGTCATAGAGGTGCTAAGGGTCATAGGGGTGTTAAGGGTCATAAGGGTCATAGAGGGGCTAAGGGTTACGAGGGTCACAGATGTACTAAGGGTCTTAAGGGTCACGAAGGTCATAGAGGTGCTAAGGGTCATAGGGGTGTTAAGGGTCATAAGGGTCATAGAGGGGCTAAGGGTTACGAGGGTCACAGATGTACTAAGGGTCTTAAGGGTCACGAAGGTCATAGAGGTGCTAAGGGTCATAGGGGTGTTAAGGGTCATAAGGGTCATAGAGAAGGTAAGGGTCATAAGGGTCACGAGGGTCTCAAAGGTCATAAGGGTCATAGGGGTTCCAAATGTCATAGAGGTGCTAAGGATAACGAGGGCAATAGGAGTGCTAAGGGTCACGAGGGCCATAGAAGCGCTGAGGGCCACGAGGATCATAGGAGTGCTAAGGCTCACGAGGGTCATAGGGATGGTAAGGGTCATAAGGGTCATGGGGGTTTTAAGGGCCCATATATGGTTGGATGCCTATATATTGTGAGGTATTTTTCCAAGCACGTCTGCGGGATTCAGACGCGTGGTTCTCCACGAACTTTCAGCGACCCTTTTGGACTCTCTCAACCCGAAATTAGAACGACGGGAATAACGAGAGGAGACAAAATGCCAAAAAGGGCACCAGTCCTTTTAACCGCCAAAGGACAAGGTCACACCGTTGAGCCGCGTTCCACGACTAGCTCAGATAACCGCGGAGGCGTCTGGGAACAGGCAACAATGAGCGTACTCAATAATATGCAACTGTTTACAAAATACAAAAAAAAATATATTTTTAAATCATGAGTTACGTGTGATCTTTTGCTCGTCCATACGAGAATTAGCGTAGGATTCTGTACACGTGCGGGAGAGGACTCCCGCGAGCAGAGACGCTATACAAACCAAAAAAAAAATGTAACTAACCTAGTGATACTAATTAACGAAAAGAAATAGTAATAACTTTAAAGACGCGTGGGAGACGCTAAGACGTGAGGATCACCCCCAAGCGACGACGACGTGAGAGCCACACGAATGAAGAAATTGAACAAAGTTCCAAAATCAAAACCGATAAACGGCAACAATATGAATGAAATAATTAATATTTACTAATGGAAATAAAGGAATGAGGCCAAAGGCCACTGAGTGCCGCGTCCCGAAGGCAAAAGGCTCGAATTTTAACACTCAAACGGTGTCCAAAATGGCCATCGGAGAAATGAATCGAAAAACTACGCGAGCACTCACAAATTAAATCACGCTCACCGTTTGATACGCGAGAAACTCCAGGGTAAACTCGTCTGGACCCTCAGTACGGCGACGTCAGGAAAAGGCCGGNTGTACGGCGACGTTAGGAAAAAGCCAAGAAATCTCCGGGCACACCAAAGTAATAATTATTTTAACAATTTAAAGAAGCTCAAAGAGCGTAATAAAACTTTAATTGCGCACAGCGACTTAATATGGCTGAACCCCAGCGAAGAGTGTCCGTCGGGGCCGTACATCGCCCCGAGGAACCTCAAAATCTTTTCTACCCCCACCCGATCACGTGAAAGAGAGCGAAGAATCCAGGGGATTCGACAATTTGATTCTGGCATTTTAAAATGGTTCTAATCCCAAATTCCTTAGTCCCAGAAAACTGGGACTTGCGCCTCGTGGTCGGTGGATGTGATCCGCGTTGAGCGGCGCAGGAGCCAACATAATCCGATGCCCTCTCAATGTTGTAGCATCGGTTTTTTACTGGACGGCCTTGTGCCGCCGATCCATCGGTGAGGTGGTGGGGGTTCGCACATAGAGGCCTGAGATGCCTGCTGGCGTGCGACGATCGTCTTTCGCGTCCTACGTGGTGTGAGTCTCCCAGACTCGGTGTGTGCGTGCTCGTCGGTGTGCTGCTCCTCAGCTATAGCGCCGTCTTGTAGCCCTTCCCGATGCTTCGCTCCACTCCCTTCGGCAGGAAGCTCACGTAACCCACGGTGAGCGCGATCGACAGAGTTCGAGAGAATGATGAAAAGGAAGTAAATAATAGAAATAAAAAAACATAAAATGACAATTGCGGCTCTGGGTGATCCGACTCCTCGCTGAGGTAAAAATACTAATTTTCCCCCCATGATCCGCGGTCAGTTCAGGCGAGGAACAGTACATGATTTTTATCATGTTACAATATAGAGGGGTACCCATATATGGGGGGTGCCCATATACAGGATGTCATGCAACCGATCACTTTCCTCAGACGGTATTGCAGAAGATGTTTTTTTTTGGTTTTTCATTTTTTAATTTTGTCTGACTTTTTATTTTTAAACATTCTGTTACTACTTATTCCAGCGCCGAAAAATATTTTTTTCTAATGTTGGTATTTTTTAGATAAAATTGCCTTTTTTTATAGTACATCGTCACGTAGACACCACACCTCTTCCGGCCCATTAGCGCCGCGAATTAATTTCCAAAAAAATAAAATTACGAAACCGAACAATTTTTTGTTCCTTTATTTTTGAGTTTTTCTCATGGCGACCATTAGGTCTGTTAACAACCTATCCACCTATCGACATACTAACTCCCCGCAATCGCTCCCTCGCGACCCCAATCATTTTCGATGAAGGGAATTATGCAATAAATTATTATTTTCTTTGTTTTTTCGTCGGGAAATCCTTTTCATGTGCTTTATTAAGCCTCTCACCCATCTATCATCTTTAGAATCATTTTCGAAAACAAGGATGGTAAAAACGAAAGCCTAATTTTTATTTCCTCTTTGGCTTTTGGAAATGATTTGGGAAGCGTGGGGATAAAATGGGGAGTTTGTGAGTTGATGGGAGGATAGATGGATAACGCGTCTGATTACCCAAATGAAGAAAAACGAAAAACAAGGAAGAAACAATAATAATTCCAATTTTAACTTCCTTTTTGGCTTTTGGAAATGATTTTGGACGCGTGGGAATAAAGATGGGGAGTTTGTGAGTCGATGGAAAGATAGATGGATGACGTGTCTGATTACTGACATAAAAAGACAAGAAAAACAAAGAAAAAAACAAAATAATTCCAATTTTAATTTCCTTTTTGGCTTTTGAAAATGGTTTAGGAAGTGTGGGGTTAAAATGGGGAGTTTGTGAGTCGATGGCAGCATAGATGGATAACGCGTCTGATTACCGACATGAAAAAAAAGAAAACAGAGAAAAAAAAAATAATTCCAATTTTAATTTCCTTTTTGGGTTTTGGAAATAATTTTGGCAGCGCGGTGATCAAGATGGGGAGTTTGTGAGTTGATGGATGTATAGATAGATGACGTGTCTGATTACCAACAATAAAAAAAAGAAAAACAAAGAAAAATAATAAATCCAATGTTAATTTCCTTTTTGGGTTTTGGAAATGATTTTGGACGCGTGGCGATAAAGATGGGGAGTTTGTGAGTCGATGGATGGATGGATGGATGATGTGTCTGAGTACCAATAATAAAAAAAAGAAAAACAAACAATAATAATAAATCCAATTTTAATTTCCTGGTTGGCTTTTCGAAATGATTTTGGACGCGTGGCGATAAAGATGGGGAGTTTGTGAGTCGATGGAAGGATAGATGGATGACGTTTCTGATTACCGACATAAGAAGACAAGAAAAACACAGAAAAAAACAAAATAATTCCAATTTTAATTTCCTTTTTGGCTTTTGAAAATGGTTTTGGAAGCGCGGCGATAAAGATGTAGAGTTTATGAGTCGATGGGAGGATAGATGGATGAAGGGTCTGATTACCGACATAAAAAAAGCGAAAAACAAAGAAAAAAATACAATAATTCCAATTTTAATTTATTTTTTGGCTTTTGGAAATGATTTTGGACGCGCGGCGATCAAGATGGGGAGTTTGTGAGTCGATGGGAGGATAGATGGATGACGTGTGTGATTACCGACATAAAAAGACAAGAGAAACCAAGAAAAAAAGAAAATAATTTCAATTTAAATTTCTTTTTTGAGTTTTCGAAATGATTTTGGATGCGTGGCGATAAAGATGGGGAGTTGGTGAGTCGATGGGAGGATAGATGGATGACGTTTCTGATTACGGACATAAAAAAAGCGAAAAACAAAGCAAAAAAATAATAATTTCAATTTGAATTGCTTTTTTCGCTTTTGGAAATGATTTTGGAAGATTGGGGATAAGAATGGGGAAATTGTAAGTTGGTAGATTGATGACAGGCCTAATAACCAACGAGGAAAAAATCAGAGCAAAAATATTTTGTTGCGCTACGTTTCATTTTTGATGGCCCTGAAAAGGGCCGATTGTGGCTGTTGTTTATGCTGGCAGTTGCTGGAAATGCCCGCCTCCAGCGGCCACGCAGGCATGAATCCTCCGTAGGATTTCCACCCTCACACGTTGGAGCATCTCAGCACTGATATTGGTTGCGGCCGCATGCAGTCGCGCCACCAATTCCTCCATGGTCTCTGGCTCTGTCTCGTAGACTTGTTCCTTTAGATAGCCCCAAAGGAAAAAGTCTAGCGGAGCCAAGTCCGGGGATCTACTGAGAATAGAAATTCATCATTTTCCGGAACACTTCATTTTTCTCGAGTAGTCTTACCGTGCAGGCCAGCGGAGCGGGCCATAACGACCGAACCAACGTCCAGGGAACTGCGCATTCAAAAAGTCAGTGACGGTTCGAGAACAGTGAGGGGGTGCTCCATCCTGCTGGAACCACCGAGGTCTTCCTTCGAGTGGTACATCGTCCAGTATTTCAGGAAAAGTCTGTGTGATGAATTTGAGGTACTGTTGACCCTGTTGAAAACAAAAAAAGGATAAAAATATTATTTTGCCGCCTCGATGTTGTATGTGTGTGAATGCGGGCTTGATGAATACACACATTCACATAATCCGGTTGCTTGGAAATAAACACACGATCACCTACTATTCCGCCCTACACGTTCACTTTCCACCGTGTCTGAAAACTTTTTTCTCTCACCGAGTGAGGATTTTCAACAGCATAATTATTTAAATTATGCTGATTGAAAATGCCTTCTCTGGTAAACAGACATTCGTCTGTCCACATGATTTGGACAAAAAAGTTTTTATTTCGGTAATGCAAGGCCAGAAACACTTGACAGTAGTTCAGGCGCTGCTCTGCATCTCCTGGCTCGAGTTTCTGAACTTTTGTGTAGTGGAACGGGTGGAGAGAATTCTCCAGCAGGATGCGATTCACCGTTGACTTCGGGCAGCCCACCGCCTTCTCGATCCTCCGATAACTCGCTGTCGGGGCTTCCTCTACACGCGCAAAGACTTCTTCCTCGACGTCACAATAACGTTGACGTTCACCTCCGTGACCTGGTAGCATCACCTGGTTCTCTCGCATGCGCTTATCCACAGCCAGGAACACTTGTGGATATGGATGTCGTCGTTCGCGGTAATCCGTGCAATACCTCCGTGCTGCCTCTGCTGCGTCACACTCACATGCGCCATACATCAGGTGCATATCATAAATGAAACTGTTTTTATTTTATTTCCATCGTCTCTTGTGATGTAAACACTGACGGTTCTCGAAGGTTTCGTCAGTGATAAACAAGGAAAATGAGAGGTCGACTTTATGTATTCTGTAGAGAGAGTCATTCGTGTTTGATTCTTTGCCGCGGTTAGACATGAATAATTACACAGTAAGCGAATACGCTGATATGCACCTGATGTATGGCGCATGTGACTGACGCAGCAGAGGCAGCACGGAGGTATTGCATGGATTACCCCGAACGACGACATCCATATCCACAAGTGTTCCTGGCTGTGCATAAACGCATGCGAGAGAACCAGGTGATGCCACCAGGTCACGGAGGTGGACGTCAGTAGATAGGCAAGAGGGATTCTAGGTCCGTGACGTCACGAGCCGTTGTCCCATGCGAAGCATGGCGAGTGGCGGATGGGCTGGAGAGGGGAGGGAGAAGGAGTGGGAGTATGCGTTTGCTGATGCCGTCACCTCATTATATTTTTTCCTTGGGAAGGGGTGGGTTGACTCGTCGAATTTCGGATTCTGTGGGGATATTTAATTTTTCAGGGTGTATGGGGAAGACAACAAGTCTGAAGGCCGCAGGCTGCAATATGAGGATTGTTCGCTAAAGATTGAATAATCATATGGAAAAAATTTGCACAATAATTTTTGGGATCCTCTGGGGAAATAATAACGCGTTTAAAATCTCATTACTATTGCATTTTATTGAAAATTTTTTTTTAGTACGAATCGATCTACATGAGTGATAGTGTAATTGAATTTGTTCAATTTGAGATTCATTTTTTCTTATCACCCACCGCATCATATTTACCCGGTTGCACTTCAGAACGATAGGATGTAGAACCATCCAGTGTTTTCGATTTAGCAAATTCTTTTTGCAACTTTGCTATTTGCTGTTGTTGCTGCTGCAACCAGCTGCTACTATTCTTAGAGGATGATGAATTAGCACAATATTTCTTCATGACGATGTGTCTTGGTTGATTTCAGTTTACTGAGTGGCTAGAAATCTTTCTGGACTCTCTTATTGTAAAATTTGTCAAGGGATTGCACCATGTGTGATCATTCTTTGAACAGTCATCAGTGATGACCAATTACTAAGAGCTTAAGTCTTATTATTACTAAACATGATGCAATGAACCATCGAAAACATTAAATTATGGTGGGGAGAATATGTATAAAAGAAGAAAAACCACTCCTGTTCTGCTCAGTTTTGTTCTCATGGCTAGAACTCGATACTCAATCTCATTCATTGGTGGTAAAAGATTTCGTTTTTAACAGAGTGTTTTAACACGAGAAGTATTGAGATCCCGTTTAAATCGTTTACTAGAAAATATTATTGAAATTAATCAAAAGATTGAAGAAAAAAGTCATTCAGTAATTCTCTGTAGATCATTTCAAAATATAAAGATAAGTGAGTGACTGAAAAAAAACAGTGAAAGAGAAGAGAGTTTCACTTCGACAATGGAAGATTTACGACCTGACGAGGTGGAATATCTCCTAACTCTACCATCATCCGCTTATGACTATGATGACATAGTAGTGAAGCATTTTGGGGCTACTCCATCAGCGAAGGCATAGATGTTTCTGACTGATTTGCTTCATATTTATGAAAAGTTTAAAGAGGAACCGGAGGATGGGCTAGAGGGAGAAGACGCTGCAATCAAAGATTTTTGGAGAGATGTCGCCTGTCATTCGGCTACAACGAAACGTTTTGGTTGGAATCCATCTGATGAATCATGGAAATTTCTTCAGGATTTTCGTAGTTTAACAGAGAATGTTGAGGCTATAAAATGTCAGCGAATTAAGGAGGAGAAGGAGAATGAAGAACTGAGACATGAGAAGGAAGTCCAAAACAGTCCAATGATATCTTCACCATCATCCACATCAACTGATGATTGTTATGGTCTCAATTATCATCGTTCTACCAAACGCGCGAGAATCGATGAGCATGATGACACTGAAGCCAACGACGATGATGATCATTCATTTCGGAATTCAATCAAGAGCATAAAAGAATATGAAAATAACATACTTCTTTCCTGTCAACACTTAAATGAAAATTTTGGAAAAATGATGGCTGATGAGCGGCATCAGAGAAGCGGAAGCAAATGTGATGGATATCAAGGGAATTTTCCAAGTATCCAGCCTGTTATACAACTAGTTCATGATCTGCATGATGTCCTTGAAGATTTCCGCAAATCTCTGAATTTCAAACAGCAAGAAATGAAAGCCTTATATGAAAAAGAATGTCATGAGGATTAATAAATAAAATATAAACATGTTTCATTCCATTACGTTTTTTTTTTATTTAGAATAACTCATGAAATTTACAACCATATACCATTATACAAGTTTCTTAATACCACCACTCAAAGGATGATATTCAAAAATTCCATCATGAATAATTAGACAGTAAGCTGCTGTTTCAGCAGGGAAATTTCTCCCTGACTTAAATTCGAGACGTACATCAACGGGGCCATTTCAATGACTCATTCTGTTGAGAACAGTCGATAACAATGAGTGGAGCATACTTTAAAAAATCGGATTTGTTTAACAAAGGTTCTGCTTGTTTACCATAGTAAGAGGACTGGAAATGTGCGTACATATCGTAAAGTAGAGCATACTGGTTGTTACTAAAGTCCAGATTTAAATTTCCATAAGGGTAGCTCTGTGAATTGAGAAACAGTTTGATATCACGAATGCTACAATGATCAAATTGACTCGCATTTTTCAAAACATTATGTTTACGTCCTTTCTGAAATCCCAGAATAACGAACCGAGGTTTCTCCATTTGTGTAGATGTTTTCACGACCCACACATGCTTGGAAGTAGCAGGTAACAACGGATATTCGTATAATTCCCATGTGCGAAAACTCATGTGAATGGGTGCATCGTTAGCAATATAGTTCAACAGCTGGATTTTACGTTGATCTGCGACTCTGATATATGGAATCATACCCTCGATTTTCTGGAACGTAATCTTGGATGTTTTTGCAGCTTGACCAACTGCTGGGGCAGTTTGGATAATAGCATTCGTGTCTATGTTTGTCCGTATGAGTATTAATTCATGTTTAGCATTGACGATTATTCGTCGATAGTCTTCAGCGGAACCTAACAGTAAGTTCAGTGGCACAGAGATATCAAAGTAACTATTATCGTTCGTTAATGTTATTTGATCATTATTTTCAGGTAACCAACCTGCGGTCTGATTAGGATTCTGAGAGATGTAATTTTTCATGAGCATGGTGATAGCGACGTTTTTACTCCGATCAATCTCGATAGCGTTCAACTCATAACGTATTTCCTCAAATAAATGACATAGCGCCATTAACCAGCTTCGTATGAGTAACTGGCGTACTACCATCATTTTTAGTTAGTCTTCCATGTATATGTAATGAACTTTTGCTTGGAAGCAAGCATAAATTTTGATGCTGAACGGCGATAGGAATTTCATCGTTATTGTTGAAAGTTGTGGAACCAAAGGGTTGATGTGCATGAATTTCGTAGTGCGCAATAGACTCATCGAAGACAATTGGTTGTTGTATAGTTAAAATTTCCGCCATCATGCTGATGAAAAGATATAGATGACTGCAATACAACAGTTTTTCACTCTCCTCTCCTGGCTGCTGTCACTGCTCGGGGTTTCAGACCCAAACTCTTCAGGAACTGAATATTTTGATATGTGAGCCTCTTGACGACACCTCGACGACAGATTTTTTTTCGGCATATTGGTTCTGTTTTATAATAACCACCTCCGTGCACAATCGTAGTCTTGAAATCAATGCCCATATGAAGTTTTAATGTGCAGTCTTATAGTTACAACTTCACCACGAAAACTTACGAAATCACCGTCTTGATCCACAATTCTTAGTTGTAAATGATCTATGGCATGACTGGTGATCGGCATGTAATTGACATGGCTTAGCATTTCCACAATCTTATATCAGAATTCATGAATGGTATGCACTGGTCGTTCATTGATGAATGCCCCCGTGGTAATATTGCATTCTACACGGAGGCTATTGACCTTGAGAATGGCTACTGGTAAATCAGACGTATGATGGATATTGGCCCCAAGAATATTAGGTGCGAAGCCTAGATGACCCATTGATTCAGTAGAAATGAAATTTATATTCTTATTGCAGTTGATTTCACGCATAAAGTATTATTATTCGGTTGCCATGTGAGAATTATGTTGAAGGGTAATAATTCTTTATTCAAATAATTTCCAATGTCTTCGATTTCGTAACTGCCCGTAGGGATAGTAACAACTTTCTCTTCTCCATTATCCATAACCACATGAAATTTATTATTATCCACATCGATATTGGGGATGGAGTTGAAAGAAGCGAATTCAATGAGACCCAGAGCGTGATGCTTTGATGGTAATAACTCAATGGGTGAAAAGTAGTAGGCTTCCAGTATAGATGACTTTCCCGTAAGGGTTAATGTCAATGAATCACCCATACTAATGGACGAGGAGTGACTGATATTATGCTTCACATGGAAAACCTTTTTGTAGCAGTTGACCGCTGATAAATTCCAGACATAGATGTCCACATACTACTGTGTCATACTTCTGATACCTATCATGGTTATATTTAATAATGCTACCAACACCGAAATATCTCCTCAGATCTTGTGGAGGTTGTAAATTACCGGAACTATCGAAGTAAATGATGGCATTATTATGCTTCTTATATGCCACCCAATGTGTGCCTGGGCCATTTTTATCATCCAAATTAATAATGGCTGATTCTAACTCTTCAGGACCTTTCTTAGGCATTGCATTTCTCATGTAAACTCCTCGAAAGTGTGGAATTCTCAAGGCTGTTGCATACTTGATCAAGTCGGCATCGGTGAGTGCTCGCTGTGGTAGCTCTATGCGTTTTTTAAATGAAGACCCAGACCTTTCTTATATGGTTTCAAGTATAACCTTTTGCCACTACTGAGTGCAATACTCTCCAATGTTTGTTTATGACGTTTCTTTTCCTCTAGATCCCGTTTGGCAGCACTAGCGTCATTTATCGCTTTTGCGATACCAGTTGCACCACCTGCTAGAACTCCCGTAGCACTTAAAGCAGAAAATATTGGTATAAGAAAGGGTAAGAGACCACCAATTCTTTCTGGAACGAGAATAAAGCGTGGTGATTTAATTCGTGCTCTGCCACCAGCTGATTGTACGGTTTGACGAGCTCCTCTGAGAGCGGATTTTACAGCATCTATTCCAGGATGCATAGATGATTTTGCAGCACGAATAACATTCCTCAAGTTGACTATCCTGTTCTTCTTCTTCTTCTTCTTGAGTACATGTGCATCACCGGATTTTTTCTTCTTCTTTTCCTCCTGAGTCTTTCGTTTCAAATGGGTTCTCCCATGTTTCATCTCCCTCCCTTCGATTATTGTCCGTCGTGCCGCACCCATACCAAACTTTGTTTTGACTTTCATGATGTTAGCAACGCTCCAAGCGGCTGCTTTTTCAAGAAGCCCAGCATCTCTAGCGAGAACGCGTGCCCAAACCTTCTCTGTCAACACCTCGTCCGCCTCGTGCCTTCCTTCAAGATTCTCACGGTTTTCGGAATATGCTATATCGTGCTCTTTGCAAGCAGCGTCTAATGGATTGATGCCTGGATCACCACGTTTTACACGCTCTTGCAATTTTGTCCCAGGTCCACAGTATTGATACCTACCAGGAATATGCAGTTCTACTGGAAGATTATTTATGAGTCGATTCACTAAACCTTTTGCGCTACGCGTACGTTCAGTCCCTTTCATGGTTCAATATCAAGTGATTGGGTAACGCTATAAATGTAGTGTATTTATACATTTAGAGATCAGTCATCAATATCACCTCGTCATAACATGAAGAGAGCAGTAAAGTACAAACCACAAAATGTCAAGATGCCCATCATCAATTTTGATGAGTACATACAAATAAAAACAAACGTTGAAAAACGTCATGGGCCCCTTCTACCGAGTACTGTGCGTGCAATACTTTGTGGAGCGTCAAATTGTGGTAAAACTAACATTCTCCTTACCCTCATTACTCATCCAAATGGTTTGAGATTCGAGAACATTTATGTCTACTCAAAATCTCTCAGTCAAACGAAATATAACATTTTGAAGAATTTATAAGCAACTGTACCAGGTGTGAACTATTTCCCTTATCATGATCATGAAGAAGTAATTGGACCGGAACAAGCGCGACCGAATTCTCTGGTGATTTTCAATGATGTAGCCTGTGAAAAACAAGACAATATGCGAATTTTTTTTGCATGGGTCGTCATAGCAGTGTGGATTGTTTCTATTTATGTCAGACTTATTCACGCATTCCGAAGCATCTAGTGCGTGATAATTCGAATTTGATAGTACTCTTTCCTCAAGATGAACTCAATTTAAATTTATATGTCATTCAATCAGTTCAAGGATATGTGCTCATTCTGTTGGAATGAGAGCAAGTACAGTACGTTGGTAATTGGCAAAGACAGTGAAATGAATGCGGGTCGTTATAGGAGAGGATTTGACAGTTTCATCATTTTAAATAGATAGCACTGCATAAGGTTCCATCCAGTAAGCTTTAGAACTCATTTGTATCAACATGCAGAGCACTAAATTCAAGAAGCAAGGACATGTCTTACATCAGATTGCCAAAGCAAGTGAGGCAATTCGAAGAAATCACAGGCTAATTAAAACTGGACGAGATGCAGTAGAGCGAACAATGAATGAGACTTTTCGGCCTGTAACCACACCTCTCCAACAGTTGGTGGAGCAAACTATAAAAAATGAGCAAGTTAACTTGAAAAAGGAAGAAGATCTCCTCAATATAAAGAAGGAAGAGGAGCAAGGGGAAATTGGTGAGCCTAGTGACGATGATGATGGGGAGGTTGAAACTCCTGTTCCCTCTGGCTCTAGAGGACAAGATGTGTCGAGAGGGAAAAAAACATCCCCCAAACAACTGTGTTCCCAAGTCAAGTTCACCGTACCCCCTCGAGAGCTAGAGTCCTCAATCAAACCATCCTCCACCCTTCATGCAATCCAGCAATATATAAAATTGTTAGAAGCTGGTAAAAGTCAAAAAATTCTGGATACGTCGTATGGTGTACGTATAAGAAGAGGACTTTTGAAAATTGGAGATTCAGATTTCAAATATGATGAGGATTCAATCCACATTAAAGGATTGGAATTCAAGCAGACACATGGTTTAATTGAGCTATTGTTTAAAAAGATACCCAATTATGGATTCGTCAAATCAATTTATATGAATAACTATGGTAGAATTGTTACATCGTAACACCTGCGAAGGTCTGCTGCCGCGTTCACATGCTGGCGACAAGCGGCAGCGGCACGTTACGGACGCCGTTGTCGCTGGTATGTGCCCGCACTGACGGTTATGGGTGGGCGGTAAATGGTGGCAGCACCTTCTCGCTCGACGGGGGGACGCACGCCGACGGACGCTATGGCATCAGTTAGTTGAAACCAACACTGAAACGTGTATCGAGCTCTAACAAAATCTCAAATCTCATCGAGTCATCACGACTTTAAACAAACGAACCCAACGGGTTCAACAACTTAAATCATTAAACAACGACTAGTGCACTAGTGGAACGAAATTTGATAGCAAATGGCTATAAATTAACGATCGAACGAACGACTAACCAACGGCACGAAATCACACGATTTCGTGCCTCCACGTGGCATACAAGCCACGCTTCCAAGGACGCAACTAACGATTGCGCCAATCGACCCCCAAATTAGCCTGCGTTATTAAGGTTTTAGTGTAGGTTAATGTTTATATGTGTGGACACGTGCTAACTGTTATCACAAATAACTAAAATAACCTACAAGTACATTGTGTTGTATGTATGTGTGTGTGTGAATCGTCGTGTGTGTCATCGCCATTCGCAGTGAACCCTCCAAACTTAGTGTATTGATAATAAATCTGGGTTTATTATGCCGAAAGGGTTTTTCCCACAAACTGTGTTCTTTTTTTCTACAAATTAATGCAGCTATAATACCACCTAGGGTATGATAGCCTCCAACGTCAATTCAAGAATCGTATCACAAACCACTGCAAATCAGAAGAATTATCGTGCGACAAGTGATATTCGTGAGGATAAGAAGAGTGAGAAATACAATACCATTATCGCTAATATTACTCAATCTCCGAGACGAATAGGAGGAACAGGTCTGCCAGAGTACATGATCGCAGAGGGGAGGAATCGAAAATTGGACTATGTCTATTGGGATAATCCCAATGAGTTATTTGATAGACTTCGATTACTTTATGCATCCCATGCGACTGGTAATTCAAGTCACTCAAATGAAATTCTTTCCATTATTGAAGAATTGCGGGAAGCATAAATCATTTATTAGAGCGGTTCTTCGAGGTTTCAACCTCATTTCAATAATGAGCGTTGACGTATTCGGTCATCAGTTAGCAGGTGGAAGAACCGGAGGCAGTGGGATTAGAGGACCACCAGGTGAAGGCTTTAAAATCTCTTCTGATGGTCAATATGATATGAATGGTAAGAGATTATGTCATATCGCTGATAGCATAAATGGACAGAATGCTGTGTCTGCCCGGATGATGAAACGAGAAGTTGACAGATTACAAGTAATCATCAAAAAACATTTCAAAATTGTTAAAAGCTTGAAACGCAGAGTGACAGAATTAGAGAAAGAGAGTCCTCATGTCATGAACAATCAATCATGATTCAATTTCCCAGATCAAGTGCAGATTAAGACGTTGGTAAAGTTCTATTACTGATTCGAATCAAAGTTGATGAAACACAAAATGAATTACGGGAAGGCAGGAATAGTTGAGGAGCTTCATAGACCTGCCCGAAGAAATTATCAATGACGTTATGTGATAATGCGAGCAGTAGATGAAATATGGCAAGCTGATCTTGTGGACATGTCTGCATATTCACGTGAGTTTCAAATTTTTACTCACAATCATTGATAACTATTCTAAGTATTCTTGGGTATGTCCAGTGAAAACGAAGAATGGTAAGGATGCAACTGCAGCCATGCAATCAGTATTGAAGGAAGGACGTGTACCACAAAAGTTATATGTGGACCAAGGCAAGGAATTCTACAACCGTGAATTTCAAGCCCTGATGCATCATCATAATAGTTCACTCTATTTAACATTCAGTACTATGAAAGCCTCCATCTATGAGCGTTTCAATGGTACCATTGAAACCAACATGTGGAAGCAATTCAGTCTACGAGGATCATATCAAAGGACTGATATAATTGATGATCTTGTACTCAAATATAATAATACCAAACAGAAAAATTGGGATGAAACCAAGAGATGTCACAATTGCAAATGAGAAACAATTATTGCGCACAGTTTATGGGAGATTTGGAATTAATCGAACTCATCACATAAAATTCAAAGTGGGTGATAAAGTTCGAATCAGCAAATTTAAATAGATTTTTGAGAAGGGTTACATACCAAACTGGACAACCGAAATTTTTACAATAAAAAAGGTACAGAATACTGATCCAGTCACTTATAAGCTCATAGACTATCAGGATAAACCAATTGGTTTTTATCAAGAAGAACTTACTAAAGTCAAAAACTCTGATATCTACTCTGAAATGGTTGGGCTACATCATTTCCTTATAACCATAAGGTACAGTATCCGTTGTACCAGGTAAAATAATTCTCTTATCATCTTGCCAGCTCAGTGTCAAGTTATTCTACATTACTGTCTGACCTGCATGTTTCTCACTTCGAATAAGATATTGCGTTTTCATTAAATCGATATGGTTAAATAAACAATTCTTGTAATCACTGCATGTGATTGTCCTCATTGTGGCAGCCTTAATCCCTTACGATTTTTTTTCTCCTCCGTTTCACCCTGAATCGTGAAAGAATAGAGTTTCGCACGCAAACCTACGAATTCTGTCATAATTTTACCGTTACACTCATCTTTTATTAGACCCAAAACTTTTTTATTCTTCAGAGGTATTCCATAAACATTATTCTGAGGGTAACCAGATGTATCGAATTTCATTCCATCTTTGAAGTAATACAATAGGCTGTCAGTATCGGTATACATCAATTTTGCTGTATTACCAAATACTTGTACTATGTATTTATAATGAAAATCATATATAAATATCTTTGATAAGTCGAGGATTCATTTAAATAATCACCATGTGATTATCGAAAATGGTGCGGCTATGGAAATTTGGTTTTGCTATTAATGATTTCGCACCATGTCTACCTTCCCACTTCGTGACTAATTTAACATCTTTATGTTTCCTTACATTTTCCATGGTTTTACCAAAAACTGCGTTATTCATTAACTTATAAAAAAAAATTTCGAACTCATTTTTCGGTTTTATTCGCAAGTCTGTATTGAGGATAATGTATGGTTGAAGCCACGGCGACTGCTCAAATTTTAGGACACGATGGATTCTTATGAGTTTCATACCAAGACTCAAGCATTGCTTCAAGTTCCTGTAATGTATTATATATTTCTCCTTGGGAAGTAGAGTAGTCATTAGCTTTGATATTTTACTGTTAGGTGCTGTGAATTATTGACAAAGAGGCAAATCTTTATGCATTTCATGAATATTCTGTGGATTGTTGAGATCTACTTCAAGTATATACCCCGTAGATGACTCATCAGGAATAGAGTAAATATCGATAGTCAATGGATCTGCCCATTCGAAAGAATCATAAGGTAAATATTCAGACATAGCTGCAGCGTATAAATTATTAATATTAAAATACATGAGATAAGATTGATCTTTATTTGCATCGAAATATTCACCCATATATATATTATTTGCTTGAGCCCACCGATTCGAGCATTGAGCCATACCACCTCGAATACCCTTGTCAATAAATAACAGTTTTTCTACGTCTGTTAAAAGCTCAAGTTTTACATCAAAAACATTTGAGCATGGTATCAAACGCTAATCCCGGAGCGGTGAAGTAGTGTAACGGGTCTAGTTTATAAGTAGAGACACAGTTATATCGAAAATTCTCAAAAATTTCACTCAATAATAAAACATCTGTTTTCAAATATAAATCTGAATATTTACCCAATGATTTTACCTAGAAAGTTTCCCAAATTTTCAACGCATGTTGATAATCCTCATTTGAAATTCCTGCACCATTTAATTTTGAGTAGAAATGCTTTTTCATTGGTAAATTAATCTCTTCCAAACGATTTCAACCATCCACATATTCGTACGGGAAAACACCTTTTCTAGTCATGAGCTCAAATTCCTCTTTACTAGCATACTGTTCACGACTAATGGATTTATCTTCATTATTTAGGTAAGATGCTAGTTTATCCAAACTACTTCCCATACATCGAAATGAATCTATGAAACGCAGACTAATTTTTGTTTCCTTCACGCGTTTAATGAAAGAAATATATTTCTCCTTATTAATTGGTAGAAGATATACTTCATCGTCAAACTGAGTAGCTGACGCTTTGATTAAAAAATGCGCATCATAACCAGAAAGTTTATGAAAAACAATAGGAACAACGCAAGAATCTTCATAATTTAAATTACACCCTGGATGTGCCGCACCTCTGTACTCGCCTGTGAAATGACAATGATCACGATGCTTGATATCAGTTTCTATGAAAGGTTTTTCACAAATATGACATATTTCCGCTACATTGAAATTTTGTATTTGTTCATCGCTGAGTGCTATCATTGATATGATGTTTTTCCTATATGCATCTACGATGTGCGCGATATCTTTCAGTTTACTGATGAACCAATCAATGCAATTTTCCCCGCGATAGATTTCAAATTTCAATAAGCTGTGATTAAAAGCACAATGTAAATAAAATGCGGTACTATGAGGGATATGCTTTTGATTTACGTTGTTTACTGAAACTGGTGCAAGAATACATTCCAAATCTCCATAGACTACAAACGGTACGGTTTCTCTGTACTTATAATGTGAAAAATTTAGAATATTATCTGTCTTCTTAGGAAGTAGCACTCGACACTTGTTCACAGCAATTAATCTTGTTGATGTTTTTGATATGAAGATTCTGAGTTGAAGTGACATAAATATCTATCACACAGGAATGTCTTCGTTTTACGTTTCGAAATTTGCATACCGACTAATCTCGATAAACTTCTTATCCAAGCAAAGTGATAAATAACTCGAGGATCATAGCTCACATGATCATCATAATCATCATCATCATCATCATCATCATCATCATCATTGGAAGCCTCAGCGTCACCATTCACCGTCAGTAGATGAATAGTGGGTTCTACCGATTGATACCGACTCAAATAGAAAGGAACTACTTCACTCTTCCTTCCTCTTGCAGAACTTTCTATACCATATACATTGATAGATAGATGATTCATTTTCTCAAATTTGGGGATGTTGTTGAGAGTCATTGGGAAATTAAGATCCTCATAATGGAGTTCTGTGCTGTAATGAGGATATGAAATTTTTCGACACGGATTACTGCTGCCAGGTGCTGGAGGATGACGTGCGGCCATGACAGACCAGAGGAAACAAAATTAATCATCATTTTGAATATTTACAATAGCCTTTTTCCTCTGTACATCTTCAGGAAATGCCACAAAAGTCGATAATCCACCACGCAATGGAGCATAATGGTTGATGTTAACGTCTAAGTTCATTATCTCCACCATTGACCAACCTGAATCTCGTTCTTGAAATTCCTCCACCTTTTGGAGCAGACGATCGATTATAAACTCGTCACACTATTTCCATAGATCAGCGGTTGGGAGGGTGAGTTCGTTTCTCGTATTAAAAAATTTAGTTTTCTTAATAGTCTCGTCGTTTTTCAATACATTAAATTTACACGCCAACACAGTATTGACTCTCACACTACCTTTTTCTTGTAAAACATTCCGTAAAAAAACTACAGCTAAGGTTTTTGCATCCCTCAAAAAGTCACCCAAATCTTTATTACGCAGGTTTATAATTGTCCCCGTACTTATCCTTCCATGGAAGATGGATTCCAAGTTTTTCCAGCAAACTCTATACTGTATTGGTAGTTTCGCACCAATTGCACCTCCAATGTGTCGCTGTCGTTCCTTGAATTTTTCATAAAAGAAGTGGATTATGGAAACAGTCGTTTGAATTCTACGTTTATATCCTCCAAAAATGTTTACTTTTCTGCCAATTTTATTGAAAAATTCGATGTTATGAGTAATCTTCCTCAACCACTGCTCGATTTCATGACTTGTCAAAAGATTTAATAGTTTATAAGCTCCCTCTATGATTTCCATCACTTTGACACAAAATGTCACCTCCATTACCGCTTCTCGACGTATTATTTTATCAAATACTTCTCGCTGAATGACTACAATTGTCTGTTCATGCAGATATTTATAGGGTGAGAGTGTTGAGTATTTTGTTGAAACAGTGAGCCACTCTCGATTCATCATTGCCCATGAATTAGTATTTTATCTGATCATTAGTCAGAATGACTCTAACGTAAGTCATCACGTTTCCTAATATGAAGCAATTGACACGCAATCCACTGGGTATATAAAAACGGTGTTCTTCAATTCACAATTTATTCAAATAGCAGCTGCGCTAGTAGCAAGACTGTGTGATACGTAAGAGTGATACATAAAAGTTTATTCGAAAACGTTAAATAAAAGCAATGGATTCTACAAAGAAAGAGTATTCTCCATTAAAACCTATCGATTTAGATAAAATAAATCGAATCGGTCGTGGTGAGGAATTTTTACCGGTGATGAAAGTTTCGGAAATGCTGCAGGACAAAGACTATCAAATTACTGAATTTAAAACAGTCGTAACGAAATACGGACCGAAGGTGATTGCGGAAATGGAAGGGACATTCAACATCTATTTACCGTGCAGAGTATCAGTAGCTCTAGTGGCTGATAAACCGCAGCTAGACATCTTGGAGACTGCTGCTGCAGACAGTCACCTGATTTTACGTTACCACGGAGGCAAATACAATGATATTGAGTTGAAATATGTGTAAAAAAATGTCAAACTTATGCATAGTGAATATTTCAAACAAGAAATGAAATAAAAATCTAAATAAATGAGTAAAAAAAAAAGTTCGCGAAATTTTTTCATCATTAATTTCTGTGATAATAGATACCTTCGATTATCGCAGAGGAAAAAAAATTCAATAGGAAAACCTATCATCGAGGAAAATCTAAATGAATTCCTATTGACATCCTGTAGAAACTCAAATAAAAAAATTCTATTAGTTTTTTGGATTAATTTTGCGGACAATTTCATTAAGATATTTGATAGAGACAGAAAAAAAAATAGATTTTCAAGTTGTTTTCCGCTATGTTTCAATTTGTTCCTTGGTCTAAAATCCAAGAAAAAAACTTCAACCTCTCTCTCTCTAGCAGATTCAAAAAATATGAATTTTATTGAAATAGAAAAGATCTCTCTGAAAATTCTGCTCTTTAAATTCGTGAAACATGTATCATTCCGCACTCTACTTGAATGTTCAATAGAAAATATTTCGTAGAAAAAAACCAATAGAATTCTACTATAGAACTTCTTCGGTTTGAATTTCCTTTTCTGTTCATGAAAAATCAAACTAAAAAAAACTTTGAAAATTTGAGTTGAGGAGATTCTATGGGAAATATATCCATTTTGAATAAGCTGTATAAAAAAAGGTGGCGGTTTGGTGCGGGTATCAAAAATAATAACTCGGTGTTGACAAGAACTGTATATTTAAAGGCAAGTGTTTACATGCGTACTCAAAAGTAGACTGACCTTTTTCCACTTTCGTTTATCGAAGGTTCGAGAATTGTCCTGAAATTTCGTGAGGGAAAAGGACAGAATGACGTTTGTCTCGAATTCCGACGTTAGGAATATTCGAGACGCTACGAAATAAATTCAAGAAATTAATCACAAGTACTCCCCTTCTGCGAAAAAGAAAAGAAAGCAAAATAAAGCCAAAAGAAAATCAATAATATCAATTTGTCGGGAACAGCTGATGTCGTTTGGCGAATCTGATGCGCTTTTGAATGGGTGACATCGATGAGCCGGTGTCAGATGGGCGGTAAGATGACGAACGTCGAGATGATCCCGGATGCGGTGACTCCGGTGAAGGTGGTTGCGTCGCGACGAACGAGGACGTGTGAGCAGTTTGCGAGCTCCTTAAAGACGAAAATCTTCCTCTGGCCATGACGGGAGACGGGTTGAGGAGCGAGATCGCCGAAGTGATTCCTCAGACGATCGGCGATATTGGTAGGCGGTAGCCCGCCTGGTGGAGAGGGAGCAAGAAATTCCCCCGGTAGTCGGAACGGTTCACCGAAGACGAGTTTGGCCGGAGTTGCGCCGAGGTCTTCTTTCCAGGCGGCGCAAATTCCGAGAAGGACGATAGGCAACATGTCCACCCACAAATCGCTTTCATGACAGCGAATGGCGTCCTTCAGATGACGATGCAGACGTTCCACCATTCCATTTGACTGAGGATGGAACGTGGTGGTGTGAATATTTCTACTTTCGTGAAGACGAGCGAGAGCGTTGAACAGCTGGCTCTCAAACTGTGTCCCCTGGTCGATTGTAATTCGAAGCAGCACTCCGTAGCGGCAGATCCATCCAGAAAAGAGCGTTCGGGCGACACACTCGGCTCCAGTGTTCTCGATGGGGAGATGAGACATGACAAGATACCTTATTTCGTTGGCAAGCGATGCACGCGCGGGCCCATACATGGCAGTCTCAGTTGATGTCGGGCCAGACGTAGCGCTGCGTTACCAGCTTCGTTGAAGCTCGTACCCCAGGATGGCTAATGCTATGGAGAGCGTCAAAAATTCTTCTTCTCAACGGCACAGGAACGAAAGGGCGAATCAGATCGCCAGACACGTCGCAATAGATAGGCGTGGCGCAGTCTGGAACATTGACAGGTCGTAGGGCAAGAGCGTCGTGATGTTGACCCTGGAGACGTTGCTGGAGCTCCTCGTCAGCGGCTTGAGCTTCGGCAATCTCATTCGTAGAGACGGCAGCAGAGATTGCCTCGATACGGGAAAGCGCATCGGCGACAACGTTGTCCTTGCCGGCCACGTACTGGATGTCGGTCGAAAACTGGCCGATAAAATCCAGGCGGTGGAACTGCCATGACGTGGCTCTGTCGGGATCCTGGGCGAAAGCGTGTAGCAACGGCTATGATCTGTAAAGATCGTGACGTGCCTCGCCTCGAAAATGTAGCGGAACTTTCGCATGGCAGCGCAGATGGCGTGGAGCTCTCGATCGTAAGGCCAGTGTTTCCTCAGCGCAGGATGTAGTTTCTGGCTGAAAAATGCCAGTGGTTCCCAGTGCTGTCCTCGTCGTCGCTGCAGGACTGCACCGATGGCGTATTCGGAAGCATCGGTGAAGGTGGCCCCGGGGAGTGTCGTCTCCGTGTAGACCAGTAGCGTTGCTTTTCGCAGCTCCTCCTTGCAGGCTGTGAAAACGGTATCGCCCTCAGGTGTCCAGGCGACGGNAAGGTAGACCAGTAACGTTGCTTTTTGCAGCTCCTCCTTGCAGGCGGTGAAAGCGGTATCGCCCTCAGGTGTCCAGGCGACGGAGTGAAAGCCTTTGACATTAGCACCCTGAGTGTATTCATGGAGAGGAGCCTGAAATCTTGCAGCATCTTCAAGAAATTTGCGATAAAAATTGATCACGCCTAGGAATTCACGCAATTTACGAATGGATGTTGGCCGAGGAAAATTGACAATCGCCTCTACCTCCGACGGGCGCGGTAAGATACCCTGCGCCGATATACGATGGCCGAGGAAGTCTACCTCCGGTTGGCCGAAACGATACTTGGCGGTATTCATTACAACACCGTATCTCGAGAGCCATTCAAAGAGCGTGTGGAGGTGTCTGCGATATTCCTCGATGTCCTTGGAAGCGGTGAGGATGTCATCGATATACGGAAAGGCGAAATCGTCCAAGCCTCGTGTAACTTCATCGATAAACCGTTGAAATGTTTGTGCGGCATTTCGAAGCCCGAACGTCGTGAACGGGAATTCGAAAAGGGCAAATGGTGTGATGATAGCTGCTTTGTTTACGTCGTCGATGGCCACAGGTATTTGATTAAAGGCGCGTACGAGGTCGATCGTCGAGAAGATGGTTTTCCCAGCGAGATTAGCAGTGAAGTCCTCTAGAACGCGAACGGGATATCGATCCGGAATTGTTCGTGCGTTCAATTGTCTATAATCTCTACAAGGTCGCCATTCGCCGGACTTTTTCGGTACCAAGTGGAGCAGAGATGACCAGGGGCTCTTCGAACGTTGAGTGATTCCCAGTTGCATCATTTTGTCGAACTCCGCCTTAGCGATTTTCAGTTTGTCGGGGGCGAGGCGTCGTGATTTGCTGGATACTGGAGGTCCGGGTGTAGTGGCGATATGGTGCAGCGTCGAATGTTTGGCTGGAAGGCATATTCCTTCGGGTTTCGTTAAATTGGGAAACTTACCGAGGAGATCTGACCATGAAGGATCGACAGGCGTAACCTTGATTTCCGAGACGATGCTGGATAGCGACACTTTGCATGGGGTCGTTAATCCAGTTGTTGAGTCGATAAGGCAGCCGTTCTTCAGGTCAGGTAAAATGCCGAAATGCGCCAAAATATCGGCATCGATAATTGGTTTGGTTGCGTCCGCCACTACGAAGCGCCATGTGAAATCCCTCCGGAGGCCGAGGTTAAGCGATAGGGTTATGCAGCCGTACGTGTTGATTGTCGAGCCGTTGGCTGCAATAAGCGTACAGTTAACTCGTTTCTTTGCTCCAGGAGCGAGAGATTTCGGATATGTACAAAGATCGACGCCAGTATCCACCAAGTATTGGATTTTAGTGGCGCGATCGGTTACGAAGAGGCGGCTGGATTTGAAAGAGGGAACGTTAACCGCCGCTAACGATCCGCCGGGGCGTTTCCCTGCCACGAGCAAGGTGCTTTGCAACGTCTAGCCCTGTCGTGGTAAATTCGATGATACCAGCACTGGTTGTTGTCGGGTGCTGGCGAGGTTGCTCGAGAACGGGATCGAGAGCGGGAGCGAGAACGTGCGACGCTTTGCCCTTTTAGGGCCGATGCCAGCTCGCAGATTGTGGCTTCGAGACAAGAAAAGCGTGTCTCGAGGGCTGAGGACGTTGGCTCCTGGACATCATTGATGTGGGCTACCGGTAATGCGATCTCGTGCAGTTTGTCGGCGAGTGTTGCAAGCCTGTCGAGAGCCATGTCCGCTTGTGACGCCAGGATGGACTGCGTTGTCATCGGCAGTCGGCTGAGCCACTTGGTGCGTAAAATATTGTCAGGAACCGTGTCGTCGAGACTCCTGAGATGACGCAGGAATTGCGAGGGCTTTCTGTCACCCACTACCTCTCGGTCGAGCAGCTGCTGGAGTCGTGCGTCCCGGGAGAGCGTGAGGCGTTCGACGAGCACCTCCTTGAGACGTGTGTACGGTGTCTCGGCAGGCATATTTAGGAGGATATCCTGCACCTCAGCAGCGGCCTTGGGATCGAGATGAGACGAGGCATAGTAATACCCCGTTACTTCATCGTTAATCCCGGATAGATGAAACTGTCCCTTGGAGCGGGGAGCGGGGCTCCATTGTCAGCTTCGCGCACCTCCACATTTTCGGGCATTTTGTTTCGCGAAAAATAACACTAGAGAAAGTCTGAAAAATATTCAGTGTAGCACAGCGTCCTTGGGTGCTCAGCAATGCACCGAAATTCACGAAAAGAACTCGAATGGAGCGCGTGAACGATACAACACACGAGCATACGCGGCATACAAACCACTCACAAAGTGCACGATCGAAATGCACTCGAATTTCGCGGAACAGTCGCGGCGTTAACGTGATATAATTAATAATCAAAGAAAACGCGAGAAAACTACTCACTTCAATCACGTCGGGGACACCAGTTGTGGCGGTTTGCTGCGGTTATCAAAAATAATAACTCGGTGTTGACAAGAACTGGATATTTAAAGGCAAGTGTTTACATGCATACTCAAAAGTAGACTGACCTTTTTCCGCCGGGAAGCGTACGAGTTTATATACTTTCGTTTATCGAAGGTTCGAGAATTGTCTTGAAATTTCGTGAGGGACAAGGACAGAAGGACATTTGTCTCGAATTCCAAGGTTTGGAATATTCGAGACGATACGAAATATATTCAAGAAATTAATCCATTGTGGCTCGCGCCACAGTAAACCAATTCTTTTTTTTATTTGTATAGAGTATTTTCTATTGAAAATGCTATAGAATCGATCAAAACTAATAGACAATTCAATAGAATTTACTTGTTACCACTCCAGTTATATATTAAATTTGTTGATTTTGTTGCTCCTTTGATTCTCAGCATTCTTCTTCTTCTTCTTCTTGAAATGAAATTCGGAAAGAGAAAAGTTCTCGGGGATTCTCGAAATCACATGAGAAAGATTTACCATTATGTTTCTTCTTTTATTTTTTAGGAATTGACAATGAAAAATACATGAAAAAGAGCATATCAATTATGTTGATTAGAGAACAATGGGGAATATAGAGGTTCTCTCTTTTTCTGACACTACTAAAAAGTACGTTAAATGAAAATAATGTTTCGTGCGAGGTTATCTGCTGAATCCGATGCGTTCTTAGATTTTTCCAGCCTTCTGCTCGACTAAGGCCTCTGAAACAAGTCAATTAAAAATACCTGCGGTTAAAATCAATCAACAAAATTTGCACTACATGTATGAAAAAATTTAATAGAAAAAAAAACCTAGCGAATGCGTTAGACAAGTCGTTTTTTATTTCTATCAAGCTTTCTATTAGTATTGGATTGATTCTATTGAAACGTTCTATCGAAAAAGTCAATAAAATACGATGTTTCTATACAACTTATTCTGTTGGACCATTTTCTATAGAATTTCTTCAGTTTAATTTTTTTTTTAAATCTTGGAAAATTGAAACTAAAAAAATTCTATAAAAAATACTTCAATAGAATAAGTTGTATAGAATCATTTGAATCCATGAACTTTTCCGATGAAATATTCCCATCAAAGATTTCAATGGAATAGGCTAAAAACTAATAGAATTGTCTAGTGAATTTGCTCAATTCTTTTTTTACTCAATTCTTTTTATATTTGCCATGCCTACGTCGAACACGATCCTCAAAGATCCCTAATAGAGAATCCTTGACGAACATGATGTGACCACGGTTGCAAAAAAACATCCGAGCTCGAACTCCACTCATGGTGATGAACGTACCACCTGGTATCATGTTAGCCACTTTGTTAAACAATTGACTGACCACTGTTGCAACGGAGTGCCGTCTCTCCATTCATCAGGGACGTAGAACTGAGTGACTGTGACATCATACGCCTCCTCATTTTCTTCCACAGACTCAACGTCCAATG
The DNA here is from genome assembly GCF_001412515.2 of Diachasma alloeum. NCBI lineage: Eukaryota > Metazoa > Arthropoda > Insecta > Hymenoptera > Braconidae > Diachasma > Diachasma alloeum. Next base: position 52,186 of record NW_021681243.1, on the reverse strand, counting down.
AGCACGTCAGAATGGACGAGCATGTTGAGCAAGAGGAATGAGTGCGTGATGGTGGGGGCGCTGTAGGTTCACCTGCCTCTAACAGTCCTTCAACCAAGGTTGATGAAGATGAGTAGAGCTCTCCATCATTGCTCTCGGATGAAGAGTCATGATGCTCACCGATGGTGAAGACAAGTCGACTGGATTCAATGGAATCATTGGTCTGTCCATCAGGTGATTCGGTAAAAAGTTTGGTGTTACACTGTGCTGGATCTCCAATGGACCCACCTGCATTATCGTGTTGTTCATCGGGGGGTTGAATGGTGGTATCGATTTGAAGGGGATTGTCCTGCCGCGGGTACGGCGGTGTGTTGATAGATTCATTGGAGTCAATCATTGCTGGAGCAGTTGGAACTGTCACACCTGCAGCTCCTAATAATGGGTCTGGATGAGTTTCACCTCCCTTAGCGTACTCAGTGGACACCGGTACCAACTGGCACTCGCACTCTATGCTTGGAGTCGTTGTCCCTTTCGGCATATTCATCTGAAAAATTAAAAAAAACGATAATTCCTAATTATTATCACAAATCAGTAGGTTCAGAGTAGAATGTTATGAAACATTTTTGTAACTGTATAAAATGTTCAACGAAAAAAATTTAATATTTTTCTTCAAACACTCACTATTTAAATCATTGGAAAGTCCTTTTTTTTTAAACTGAATATTCATTTGGAAATGGAATAATTATAAAATCAGTTTGACTGATGAAAAACGGTCAAACACTCCTGTTAATTATTGAACTTGAGAAATTGAATCACTGCGGAAGAAAATTGAACATTTGAAAAAAAAATGAAGATCACGTTAAATTCTCAGTCGTAATGCCCTGAGTGTTCCAAAATTGTCCAAAATTTTTCGATAGTTTTGTTGCATAGCAATGGGAGAGGAAAGTTTTGCAGAGTGCGAAGCGCAAGGGATTTTGTTGCAAAACTTCTCCGGATCGTTGATATCCAAAAAAAATTGAGAAAAAAATTTTCTCCAATTTTTGGAGCACAAAGGGCATTTGGCTGGATAATTCCCCGAATCGGAATTCCAACCAATAGAAATACAGTATTTGACTTTTTTGCGAGTTTAAGCCATATTCATACCAGAACTTTCATTTATTATAACAGAAAATTTTCACTTGAATGAAAAATCGAATTAGTTCAATAAAATATCGAAAAAAATGGCACTCCAAATTTTGGGGAATGGAAAGAATAGTGTATCTCTACTGCATTCTGAACTCTGAAGCACTTACTCTCAAATGGGCACACACTTCACTAAAGGTTCACTTTAATCCAGTTCACGGTAATCCTGGTTGATGCACCTCTATCGAATGCTTACGGTGGTTTGCATGACGACTCATTGACACCCTCTTATAGCCTCTCCAAAAATATTTCTTTCTTCTTCTAATTGAGAGACAAAAAGATACACATGACCGAGTGCATGTGCATCATGAACTTGACTCATATTGAGTAGGTCAGGATATCTCAACTTAACAAAAGCATCAGGTTTCTACCCCCCTTGATAAACGATACAATAATCACCACTCGATGATCGCACAGACGGGATAAAGACAATCCCGCGATGAGACAATGGGATATGTTTTTTCCGGCTCCTTATCACGATTTATTTATTTATTTTAAAAATCCCTCTCGTGGTGTTGCATTTCGTGCGATGGTGAAAATAATTCTGAAAATTAGACACATGACACTCATTCGAATTAGACTCGGACAATTCATGTTTCATTTCCTTTTCGATATAGAATAAACGTCATGAAGTGAAATTGTTGAAAAAAATGGTGCAATATTTTTCATGAGGAATGATACATTCTTTTCCACACAGTGATGAGTCTCTCATTCCTGAGTTTTTAAATAAAGTGCGGGAATCATCCACCTGTGATCAGTCGGACATCTATAGACGTCCAATAGAATAGAATAGACAGTAATAAGTCAAAGATTAAAATAACGTACAATGAAAATAATTTTCGATTTACAAGGCTTCCAGAGTTACGGGAATGAATTTATTCTAAGAGAAATTGGTGCTCTTATCATTGATGGAGCTGAAGAAGGAGACGATCAACCGATCAGTACACTCATCGAAGCCCCCTGCGACTGGAATTTACTCAGCCCTAAGTACAAGCGGACGAACAGCTGGTTGACATTCAATCATCATGGCTTAGCTTGAGTAGCTGGTGATAAACCGTACGAGCAAGCCAAGGATATGCTTCAGGGACTGCTGAATGGTGTGAGTCACATCATTATGAAAGGTACGGAAAAAATACAATGGTTAGGAGATATCATCGATATGAAAAATCTGCACGTCAGTCATGTGAATAATTTGAACTGTTCCGGACTGGATGATATTGTGGTGCCTACATGTACAAATCGAAGATATCATCTGGGTCTAATTAAGTACAAATGTGCTATTGAAAAAGTGCAACAGATTAATGTATGGTGGCAGAAGTATTCTGATGGTTCACTCGAAAAATCTATAAAAATATTTTGCCAGATGGGAAATCTGAAAGATATGAAAGCTGAGAACATCACAGTTCTTCCGAAATTTCTACTGCTTTGTTTAGCTGAGAAGGAGATCGATGAGATTTGGGAGAAACTTCAAGAAAAATTGAAGTCAGATCGGGAAATTGCCAACTATCGAAGATGTCGCAGTCATTACAACTCAATCTATAACGATGTGGATGAATACGATGGAGTGGTACCGATGATTAAAAATTGTCACATCTGTAAATATTTCCATAAAAGTTGATTGGCTTATCTTTATAAGAAGAATGTATTAGTCCACTAATTGTTCTCAAATAAAACAGTAAAAAAATGTTCATTGATAAAATGCAATAGAAAAAAATATTTCTTGATAAAATCGTAAGGAAAGAATATTAATTGAGGAAAATTCACATACACGTGCTTCCGCCCTGGGAATTAAAGACTATTCTCGCGCTCTCCACCTTGTGTTCATACTTCGCTCCACTATCGATGCCTCCACATGACTCTCTGTATCATCAATTCAAGTGATTGCTACGCCACTGCTGTCAACCATCTCTGTCAGACACACTGAACGCATGGGACCGGATTTTTCGAGTGCGCTGTTTGCAACGATTCATAAATCCTCTATATTTTAGATCGACAGGTTCTAGACCAGAATCTTTCCTCTCACCCTCTCAGATCCCAAAAGGACCGGCGATCTGGCGATTCACCCCATCCCTCATCCAAGAAATAATATAATTAAGCGACGTCATCAGCAAACGCAACCTCCCACTACTTCTCCCTCCCCTCTCCACCCCGCCCACCACTCAACATGCGTCGCATGAGGACAACGGCTCGTGACGTCACGGACCTAGAATCCCTCTTGCCTATCTACTGACGTCAACGTCATTGGGACATCGAGGAAGAAGTCTTGGCGCGTGTAGAGGAAGACCCAACAACGAGTTGTCGAAGGATTGAGAAGGCGATGAGCTGCCGAAAGTCAACGGTGCAGAGCAGCACCTGAACTACTGTCAAGAGGTTCTGGCCTTGCATTACCGGAATGAAAACTTTTTGGCCCAAATCATGTGGACAGACGAATGTCTGTTTACTAGAGAAGGCATTTTCAATCAGCATAATTTACATAATTATGCCGTTGAAAATCCTCACTCGGTGAGGGAAAAAAATTTTCAGACATGGTGGAAACTGAACGTGTGGGGAGGAATAGTGGGTGATCTTGTGTTCATTTCCAAGCTACCGGATCATGTGAATGTGAGTATTCATCAAGCCCGCATTGACACACATACGACATCGAGGCGGCAAAATAATATTTTTATCCTTTTTTGTTTTCAACAGGGTCGACAGTATCTCGAATTCGTCACACAGACTCTTCCTGAAATATTGGACGATGTACCACTCGAAGAAAGACCTCGGTGGTTCCAGCAGGATGGAGCACCCCCTCACTGTGCTCTAACCGTCACCGACTTTTGGAATACGCAGTTTCCTGGACGTTGGTTCGGTCGTTATGGCCCGCTCTACTGGCCTGCACGGTAAGACTACTCGAGAAAAATAAAGTGTTCCGGAAAATGATGAATTTCTATTCTCAGTAGATCCCCGGACTTGACTCCGCTAGACTTTTTCCTTTGGGGCTATCTAAAGGAACAAGTCTACGAGACAGAGCCAGAGACCGTGGAGGAATTGGTGGCGCGACTACATGGGGCCGCAACCAATGTCAGTGCTGAGATGCTCCAACGTGTGAGGGTGGAAGTCCTACGGAGGATTCATGCCTGCGTGGCCGCTGGAGGCAGCCATTTCCAGCAGCTGCCAGCATAAACAACAGTCACAATCGGCCCTTTTCAGGGCCATCAAAAATGAAACGTAGAGCAACAAAATATTTTTGTTCTGATTTTTTCCTCGTTGATTATTAGGCCTGTCATCAATCTAGCAACTTACAAACTTCCCATTCTTATCCCCACTCTTCCAAAATCATTTCTGAAAGTCAAAAACGAAATTAAAATTGGAATTATTCTCTTTTTTCTTGGTTTTTCTTGTCTTTTCATGTCGGTAATCACACACGGCATCCATCTATCCTCCCATCGACTCACAAGCTCCCCATCTTTATCGCCGCGCGTCCAAAATCTTTTCCAAACGCCAAAAAAGAAATTAAAATTGGAATTATTATTTTTTGTTTGTTTTTCCCTTTTTTTCATCCATCCATCTATCCATCCATCGACTCCCAAACTTCCCATCTTTATCACCGCGCTTCCAAAATCATTTTCAAAAGCCAAAAAGGAAATTAAAATTGGAATTATTTTGTTTTTTTCTTTGTTTTTCTTGTCTTTTTATGTCGATAATCAGACACGTCATCCATCTATCCTTCCATCGACTCACAAACTCCCCATCTTTATCGCCACGCTTCCAAAATCATCTCCAAAAGCCAAAAAGGAAATTAAAATTGGATTTATTATTTTTCTTTGTTTTTCTTTCTTTTATTGTTGGTAATCAGACACGTCATCCACCTATCCATCCATCAACTTACAAACTCCCCATGTTGATCACCGCGCTTCCAAAATCATTTCCAAAACCCAAAAAGGAAATTGAAATTTGAATTATTTTTTTTCTGTTTTTCTTTTTTTTTCATGTCGGTAATCAGACGCGTTATCCATCCATCCTCCCATCGACTCACAAACTCCCCATTTTATCCCCACGCTTCCTAAATCATTTCCAAAAGCCAAAGAGGAAATAAAAATTAGGCTTTCGTTTTTACCATACCTGTTTTCTAAAATGATTCTAAAGATGATAGATGGATGAGAGGCTTAATAAAGCACCTGAAAAGGATTTCCCGACGAAAAACTAAAGAAAATAATAATTTATTGCATTATTCCCTTTTCTTCATCGAAAATGATTGGGGTCGCGAGGGAGCGATTGCGGGGACTTAGTATGTCGATGGGTGGATAAGTTGTTAACAGACCTAATGGTCGCCATGAGAAAAACCCAAAAATAAAGGAAAATAAAATTCTCGTTTCGTAATTTTATTTTTTTGGAAATGAATTCGCGGCGCTAATGGGCCGGAAGGGATGTGGTGTCTACGTGACGATGTACTACATTAAAAAAACGCGATTTTTTCCAAAAAATACGAACATTTAAAAAAATATTTTTCGGCCCTGGAATAAGTAGTAACAGAATGTTTAAAAATAAAAAGTCAGACAAAATTAAAAAATGAAAAACCAAAAAAAATGGCCTGATCGAAAAACCGAAGGGGAACTTTCGATCCCAAAAATCATCCTCTGCAATACCATCCGAGGAAAGTGATCGGTTGCGGGACAACCTGTATACTGGAAATGGCACTGAGCCGCCCGAAGCGAGCCGAGAGAGAGGGTGGATTTTGGGGGCCACCTATCGCTGTCGTACCGTCTGCTCCAAAAGTATTCTCTTACTTTGGACAACGTATAGAATTTAGCATTGGCATTCAGTTCTTTTTTGTTGCATATGTCATTTTTGTTAAAATTCAAACTCATAACATCTGACAGTTGAAAATTTTATTCTTTCCCAATGTATACTGATGCATGGGGTATTTACAATTCTATTACGAGTAAATTGACATGGAAAAAATAGATAAGAATATACAATGCAATAGATTCTTTATTCAATTAATCTGACGGGAAATCGAAATCCTCTGAGTCAGTACCATCCTCAGTATTCGGAATTTCAAATTTCGGTATGTCCAGTATAATTCCTGAAACAGAAAGTTGATATTTGAATGATATAAACTTTTATTTTAAGAGGAATTAATTCCTCAAATTCAAGAACATGCCTCGAGTATCGGATTTCTATTTGATCTTTCCAATACTGTGATGACAAAGTAGAACGCCCAATATTTATTTATCCTTATAGCATTGTCACAATGACTGAAAATTCCAAGCTCTCCGAAACATTCTAACTCAAAATCTAAGTTCATCCGTAAAAATATCAAACTCCAATTCAAGAGTCTCTGATGACTCGTTTCGCTGAAGCGAATAGGTTAGGTTGCGTGTTGCGACATTGTCAGGTATTTTCAATTAAATACCCGACAATGGGGAAAGGTGCGTGCAGTGACTACAAGTGACCCTCGATGTAATTGCTCTGAACTCGTCAATTATCAAATATATTTAATTCGATTCCTCTCTCAGCTTCTCTGCTCAGCTTAGCCTCCTCTCACGCCGAAGCACGAGTGCAAGGCCCCAGCTTACCAATTTGTTGTCGCTAGGGCTCGTGTACTATCGCCACTATCCTAATTCTCAGGACCAGGAGTGGGATTCAGGGATCAGTAACCGCGAGAAAAATAAGCCGTAAACTCGATTAACCCAGAGCGACAGAAGTATATTTTCCGAAATAAAGCAGATAATAAAATAAAATGAATAAACGTAATAATCCAGATGGAGATTCAATATCCGTAAACTAAACAAAATAAAGTAAAAACAAAAGAAAAATAGTTGGACCCAGTGTCTTTCAATGGATGGCTGCGGTTATTAATTCCCGGCCCAGAGAATTTAAAGAATAAATCAAAAATTAATTGTCGGACCTCTAAGTCGCTCTGATCTCAGTTCCTTTAACTTAATACTTACAATGTACTAATTAACAATCGATATCAAATATCACAGTCTCTGGTCCTACGCATAGAGCTCTTCTAATACTTGAGCGGTTTACCCACTAATACTGACAGACTCGCTCAGAGAATTAGAGTCTTCGAATGAAAATCGCTTAATCTAAGAGAAGAAGACAAAGTGCAATTTATCGTGACTAACAATGCTAGGCTCCGGCTCGAACCGGGAAACTAAAAACTCGATACAATTCAATTTATCCAAGGAGAAAGCTCCTTAAAAAAATCTCCGTCTAATTCCCCCAGACCGATAACCTCGTGAGCACTGGTCTCGCCTAAATACCTAGATCGACTCTATATCTAAAACGACCGGCGCCAATAAATCGTTCTCTCAGCACCCAATATATTCGAAAAAGATATTCGCCTATGAGGAACCATGAAAGGCACTTTAACCCCCGAAATTCACGACAAAAATCCTGATCTCCCTAATGGCATCGGTCGCGCCCACGTGGCAGCGCCTGAGACACCAAAAATTCCTCACTTTTCTACCGAGACCCCAACGATAATTTCTCCCTCGAAGAGGAAGACAGACGGCCCTACGACCCCTTCAAAATCTCTCGCGAATTAACGACGGCGCAGCACAAAAAATTTAGATTAAAATATAGTCTAGAACCCTCACTCAGCCCCAACTCGTTACGCACATGGTGTTCCTCCGGTGATCCGCACATGGAATTTCTCCGGTGATCCCATCCCTGCCGCTACTCGTCGTCAAAACTCGCCATATCTCTCCAAATCGCTCCGAAAACTCTCCGGAAGGCAGTACTCAGCACGCCCGTGATGGATGGCCCACCAAAAGCACTTAGAAAGACCTTTACTCAACACGAAAGAACAATTATAAGACGGACTATTCAGAATCGATGTGATCAATATAAGATGGCTACGCAGAGTGAATTGTTGGAAGGCGGATGCCTCGTTCATAGCCCCGTGATGACGTACTTCCGTGTAATCTGCTTCTCTTGAGTCCGGAGTTCCTCGACGGGAACCAATCCCGGGGCCCAACTCCATGTCTCGCTCCTTTGTGGTGCCCCTTTGTGGTCACCCTTGTTTTGACAGGTGCGAATCTCCCGTGGACGGGCGAGTGCGCTTCTGCTGGTATCAGTGCGCCGTTAATTAGTGGACGCATTCGTCGGTGGTACTGCAATCCTCTGAGGAAGGCTCTCCAGTGTTCCTGATGGCCCTTCGCGGCGAGGACAACCCGCTAGAACCTCGTGAGTGCTCCCTAACCCTTATTATACCGCGGGACCAGTGTCGTTCGGTGGTTTTCCCTTCAGGCCCATTTTACCCCACACGTGCAATCGAGGACGCAAACAATACCCTCATTGTCACAGCATCAAAACAATCTTTAACACATCAATTCACTGCGCATAATTCAACCTAATCTTAATAAATCGGTCTCCCCTCCTCAAGGCCATTATACTGTTTCCAGCAATTTTAATTATCAAAAAGTAAGTACAATGAAGTTCACTCTTAAATCGCCAACGTTTCGAGTGGTAAATCCAAGATACTAAAGATACTAAAGATACTAAAAATTAGGATGGATATGTTTTACAGGTAAACATTGATCTTGATTCTTAAGATACTGCATCACATTGCGTTCCATAAATAATCACCGTGATGTATTTCCAATTTAAATTTGATTTTGTTTAAAAAAATTTGTAAATGTTTGTAATGGTTATAGATGACATTAAATAAAGTGTGCCCTGAGGATGAGTGGATTTACCACTCGAAACGTTGGCGATTTAAGAGAGAACTTCGTTGTACTTACTTTTTGATAATTAAAATTGCTGGAAACCGTATAATGGCCTTGAGGAACCCGATTTTTTAATTGCACCGACGGTTGGAATAATAATTATTTTATTAAACCTAATCTTTTCAACTCGCTTGTACCGTGTGTCATTTGGCACGTGACGCGCATGTGCACCGTCGAGAGAGTGAGAGAGGTGGCCCCCAAAATATACTCCTCTCTGGCTCGTTTTCCATTTACGAGTCTGGCATTGCAGTGTCCTTTCCAGTATACAGTAGATTTCAGTAGTTTTATTTTATATTCATAGCGCCCTCATCAAGCCTTAGTTGTGGGCATGTCGCGCGTATAACTTTACTCTCGGGTTTCGGGATGGCGTCATGGTACATGGTACATCTTATGCCCTTGTAGTTGATCTGATAAGTTTCTACCTTATCGACAACGAGGGTACGAATCGAATCGTAATGTATCTGTTTACGAGTCTCGTAATTTAGCCTAACGCCTTTTATTTTACTTACTTCTGCGATGGTTTCATCGCTCATGTAAATAACTGAGTCCGTATCATAATATGAAACGTTCTCTTGCTGTTTTTCTAAATAAGAATATAATTTGAGACGTGCGTGAACCGTTGTATAAGCCGCAATAACAACATTAGCTTTGGTTCCGCAGCTTCGTTTAAATGTTTCCAGGACATGAAGAGAGTCTCGTTATCGACAGGGACAAGCCCTGTCACTTCGATTTCAGAATTGAACATTATGGCAGCAAACTCCTGGTATGTTTGAATAATTGCGTTTTTCATTAAATTTTCTCTTCCCTAATTTACCCCAGAAACAGTTTAAACAAAGTTTAAAGTTTTGCTACTGCTCTCAATCCAGCATTCATTTGAATTTTATACTTGTCTAGTTTTATTCCCTCTCTCGCCTCATATTCAGCTATGTATCTGTCCTTGGATTCATCACCTATGCATTCTCCCGGCCAATCGGAAGCCTCTTGTTTGATTTTTAGGAAAGTATTTATGTACTCTGTGAATAAATCTCCTGTTCGCGCCACAGGATCATAACGCGTTTTTTTATACTCCCAAATTTCACTAATTTCCAAAATTTTATAGCCCACCTCTACTGCTTTACGAAGCTCTGGGACGAACAAAGTTCCAAAAAACTCGCGGTCAGTGGGGTTATCATGAGGGCAATTATCTTGCACTAGACCGTCGCAGCATGGCCGACAGAGTGGGAACAGTCGCTTACCGTCTGCTTTGACAGGTAGAACCGGATGAAATAATCGTTGCAGGGGTAAAATAATATCTGCGAAATATCGTTATTAGAGCATACGAACTGACAATCGACCCCTACATGTACTATGGGGTGCCCGATAGGAAAAATACCCGTCTTTAAGACGTATGGATATAATGAATAAACGTCGACATATCGAATTTTCTCATTTTCTTTCACATCATAATGTGTTACGGTATTTCCCGTGCGGCCACCGAAAATGGCATCGTACGGATCTAAGGCAATAACGTTTGCTGATCGATATTTTCAACGAAGTTTGATAATTCGAAATCTGTCTTTTTTGACGAAGAACTTCGCCTTCCTACATTTCAATGACTTCGTAAGTCAAGTTTTACAATTCCCTCATATCGACTCTCTAATGTATCCTTGTGGCTCAACTCTTTATCTCTATTAAACTTGGAACACAATGTGTATGAGGTGTATGAGGTGTATTTGAGAGTGAATTTCTATGGTTCCCGGTAGCTTAGTCGGTAAGAGTGCCCGGCGCGTATCTGGGAGACCCGGGTTCGATTCCCGGCTGGGTGAAGCGGAAATTTTTTCTCTCTAAAATTCTAATTCTCTTAGAATTGTGTGGACAATCGTGCCAATAACACCCGTGAAACTGATACGCGTATTTTTTATTATTTTCAACATCTTCCCAATAACCATCTAGCCGATGCCCTGATTCCGCTCTATACTCTCGATTACGCCCAGCGTGTACTATTCGATGATTCTCGTAATGCTCGCGCTATAGGAGCTATTCAATTGCTATTTTTGACTGTGTTTTTCCTAAACAACATCCTCCCTGACACATAATATCTATCTCTTTTTCTTTCAAGAAATTTATTTGAAAAATGTGCATACAAGTTGAAGCAATCGATGCATACTCAGTGAAAGGACAAACATTTCCAGCGTTCATAATCAATTTACGAAACTCCACACACGCTCATCTCAAAATTGTAACATCAAGTCTACAATAATGGAGAATTTCTTCATGAAAATTGAACTCATAATTTTATGTTATTCGTTCATTACATCAAGTTAAGAATTTTTCTCGATCTTGCACATTCATCGTATTTGCACAATAATATTTCTCATCGGGTATAGGCCCTACGTAGTCCTGATTCTCTTTTTTATTGAAAAAATGTGGAAAATAACCTTCCACAATATCTCCCAATCCAAAAGCCTTTGGCGAACTGGCTAGAGCCATGTGGAAATAATTTAAACTATGTATAAATTTATTATCCCCGAAATCCATCAAGATAATGTTTGTGCCGTTAATAATTGCTTTAATCTCGCTATTAATTCTACGCATGACATCTCTCAAAATAAATTGCGAGTCATAACCTTTCACGTTGTGAGCAATACAAACTACTTTTTTGTACGCCTTACCCATCGATGTGACTTAATTGACAAATCCTCGCACAGGATCCTCACCATCAAAAACATTTTCTCGAGGTTTACACACACTGCACGGGCTTTGAAGATTTTCCTTAATCTTCGCAATATCGTCATCGTTCATGTCTGCACAGCGGTCACACACAGTTTAGGCTAGGCAAAGGGTTGGTACGTGTATGTTGACGTCATCAGTTCCTTGCAGCAGCTCATCTTGTCTCGTCTCAAAGTCATAGAAAGCAAATGCCACGTATTTCACTGTTAATTTTTCTTACTTTTCAATGTTGGCATGTAGCATACATGAGAAATATCTTCGTCCTTCTGGCACACGCTGCAATAATATTTATTACACAGGTACTTCTGAGTTTTCCGATGATCAATTTTCACATTGCATTTTTCACACAATTTTATGCACCCGCATATGGTTGGATTGTTCCCGCTAAAAGATCCTGCTTTTTTATGTTGTCCGAAGCACAATTGTCCGTGGAATTCTCGATTACATTCATTACACATTATTTTATTAATGATTGTAGGGTCACACGGTGGATTTTTCAAACACCTGTCACAAGTTTTATCAGAAACATGTCCTCGAGCGTTGTAAGGTTTATTGCAATATTCACAATAATATGCAGTGCCAAAAAAATGAGGTAAATTCTGAATTGGCTCGTAGTGTTTGCCTTCTGCATAAGAATGGGCAGAGTATATTGGGCAGGTATATTTCTGCTGGTCAGTTCAGGTGTGCCATCGTAGAGTACAGGGTGATCTTTTCCATTTCTTTTAAGAGAGTAGACCTTGATGATACATCCTTCTTGTGCCAAGTTCGTTGATATTGGGTAAGTTTCTCTAAACCACAACCATCGTCAGGAACAATGACTCTAGCCGCCCGGGTCAGACGTTTGGCCTCGTCACGTTGCATTTTATCCTTGGAAGGTCGAATGGACTCCCACATCTTGTTTAGGTAACCCTTGTCAGCTCTGGCCTTCAATTTCTTGGCGTATACTCTGGCCGCAACAAGTGATCGGGCTAAACACAAACCATCTTCGTTTGAAATTTGATGAACATATTTTCTGCCCAGTCATCTTCTCATTCCCTTTTCAAGAAAGTTTCCTTGACCTGCAGGGGCTTCGGCCACCTGAAGGTTTCTCCAAAATGTGTCAGCGCAGTCAAAACCATTGGCACTCTGGGCAATAGAGCTCACAAGATTCCACAGATCCTGAAACTCGTAGCCATTGATTGCACGTGCGCTTATCCATGCGTTGTCTCTTTGCATCTTTGCAAAATTGAATATGACGCACATTTAATTCATTCCGCGGCCACCGGCTTCTACGATATTATTGTAGACATCTCGAAAAGCTTCTTCCACTCACTCGATCGGATCACGGCCTTCAGGCAGAGGGTTAATTCCAAACTCCATCACAAGTGTGTCGAGCTTGAAACGGGGGGGCTCTAGCGTGACCTTCGTATGGCTCTCAGTGCTGACGGTGGGCCCTCTACCTCTTCATTGCGGTCAATTTGAGCATCTGAAATTGCATTTAATTTCAATAAAAAAATTCTTTCAGCAAAACTATTCATTATTATTATTAATATAAAATGTGATACTCACCATTGTGATGATCTAGTAAATCCAGATTGAACTCTTCAATAGCTTTGAGCGTCTCAGAATCATTAAGCACAATTTCACCGCCACCGTATTGAATATCAAAGAGCTCGAGATTAAAATTCTCGAATAAGTTCACATCAAAATTATTTTGAATTTCAAAATCATTCAATAAATCAAGATTAAAATTATTTATCCTATCGAAATTGCACTCTAGAGGTGGGGTAAGTTCCTCTAGAAGTACCACTAGGCCTTGGTAAATCGTTTGTGTCTGTCAGTGTGAACGACTTTTGGGAAACTGTGACTTGCAAGAGAAAAATCAGTCTATATCTAAAAAAGTCAGTGTCCTACTATTCGTCACAGGCGGGGCGAGTGTATGTCTCTAGCATTTGAGCTATACATGCCTACGCACATTGTCCTTGACCAATGAGGTAATAGCCTCCCATAGCAGATCAAACGCTTTGGGCCTTACGGCACCCCCTATCGTTCCAAAATGCATACTACTTTTTTTGAATATCTGATGTGAGTGTATAAAATGATATGAGTTTTTTATCATTCTTAGCAGACGGCAACATGGATACGAGGTGGAAACATCCGTTCACTGCCATGATTTGTGGACCCGCAGGTTGTGGGAAAACATTTTTTGTTGAAAGATTTTTGAAAGAAATTAAGGAAATGTGTGATACACCGATTGAAGAAATGATTTTCTATTATGCTGAGTGGCACCATGGATATTCGGATTATGACAATAATTTTGTCGAATTTCGAGAGGGTTCACCAAGATCCGGAGATTTTGATGATAATAAACCAAAATTGGTTGTTGTGGACGACTTGATGCGTGAATCATCGAATGGTGCAATAGTCGACTTATTCACAAAAGACAGTCATCCCCGAAAACTTCAGTGTTATGTTTTGTGACGTATTTCGCACCTCTGCGGAACGGTCCGAAAATGCGTAGCTCTCGGCGACCAAATTTCCCAAACTAAAAGTTGAGCGCCAGTACGTTTTCTCCTCAAAACGCACAAAAACCAAAATCTGAATTTCCGCAAAATAACCAACAAAAGAACAGCTGCCAACAGCCCAGTATATCGACCGCGGAGGCGGCTGGCTCCCACAATGCTGCTCCGAAAATTTATTCTGAAATGTCTGGATTCAAATTACCAAAAGAATCAGAAATGCAGGGTAATGAAATAAATTTAATTCAACAATTCAAAATCGAAATCTAATTACAAATCAAAGATAATGGAAAAAACCCCGTCTTATTCTCGATATTCTCGACACTTAATTCTCGGAAATCAAGCACAGAAAACAAATTACAAAATAATAAATGAACGACAAAAGAAAAAACTCTATACAACAGAATTCCCTAGCCGCGATATGTCAAAGGATAAAATACTAGTCGATCAATCCGTAGTCATCAAGAAAATGTCGAACAGTAAAATAACCAGCAAAATTACCAATGAGTCAAAATAACCGCGGTGCAGGAATCTACTATTACCCGAGAAATCAGCGCGTCCACCGAAAGTCGCGAGAATAAGAGTCTGACTTCACCGGCTATTGAGAGGGCAATTGCCTGGAGAAACAAAAACACCACAGCCGGCAACTGACTAAAGATCACCCGGCACAAGACAAAAACTCGAGCGCCGAAAACGCTACAATCCCTCTGACAATGACTGCAATAATTTGACGGTTTCTAAATGAATACGCCGAAAATTTAGTGCGATAAAATTACATCTCCAGAGGCCGAAAGAAATAATACAAATATCTCGAGAGCAGGTATTACCAATTCCGAGATCTCAAACAGTCGTAATACCCGAAAATCGATATTAATTATGCGACGGAGGTGAAACGAGAGTCAATAAAATCAAATAAGAAAATCAACTAGAATCACTGAAATTTATCCGGACGAGAAAAATTACAAACTCCAAAATTAACCGGACAAATTAATCAATCAAAAGTCGGACCCGAAAATTATGACGCTGCCGAACGAGGGGTGAGCATCATAGACCTGAAAATATTTGAATCTTAAATGGCATTAAATGCTACGGACCAAGCAAACTCACTCCTTATGACACACTTTAACACTTTAAAATCAATCCACGGCTCAATCAATTAAAGCCCGACGACGGTAGATCTGGTCTCAAGCCTTTCCCAAAAACGTCAAAAATAGTCCTTAGTAAAGCCTCGGGTCTCGACAGCAAAAATCCAAACCAAGATTTAAAAAATCACGAGACGAATCTTCGCACAGCGATGTGTCTGGTGTCCAAACGAGAAGTAACTGTTGCCCGTACAACTGACCCACGCGGCAACGTTCGCCCAATCACACGATTCTGTGATTGGTCCACCACGACAACGTCTTCGCTTTGATTGGACGTTAAAGTTGCATTCAACCAGAGTCAGCAAAATTTCTAAAATGATTCCATGCGCGCAATAATGTTTAGCGGCGTGAATTGCATACCAAAATACAAATTACAATTACATGATAATCCAAATGATGCCCTCATGAATTGTTAGTTTTCTGGACGTCTCACGTCAGTCCAGAATTTTCCAAATCCAAAAACGAGATCGTTGCCTGGGTCCCCAACTCTCGAACTCCATACCCTGGCGCCATCACTCGGTCGTCCAGGCGAACCCAGTCGTGTGCGAGGCCATTCAAACATCTTCCGGTCTAATATCTCGTACTCCACAGAATCCGAGAACCGCAGACAGGTTACTGGAGTATCCCACGAAGATCCGAACTCCATCCCGCGAGGATCCGAAACTCCATTCCGCGATGATCCGAAATTCCATCCCACGATGTGATCCGGTGAGCGGTCAGACAACGACTCGATGCAAACAAAAATTATGCAAACAAACAAAAGGTCCAAAATTACTCATCAAATGACTCTCGCCCTGCCAATAAAGTGACTTCTCGTCTGGAAAACCCCGACAACGGCTGAACGGTCGAAATCTGAAAAATACCATGTTACAGTTTATATCTGAAAAATTATTCCACCAAGGAAAAGGATATCGAGATATTTCATTGAATACAAATTATATTGTCGTATTCAAAAATCCTCGAGATCGTGCAGAAATAGCACATTTGGCTCGTTAGATATACTTAGAGGACCCAAAATTTCTACAGGAGGCCTATTTTGACGCCACATCGGAGGCTCATGGATATTTGTTGCTTGATTTAAAACAGTCGACTCCTGAAAACTGCAGATTTCGTACCAATGTATTCTCTAGCGACCCCTATGACTATGTTTTTATTCCATGGAAGGATTACAATATAAAAGGAGGAGGCTCATCGGGGAGTGTACCAGTCGTTCGTGTGTAATGACAAAGACAAGTCGCTCTGGAAGTGGCTCTGTTCGTAAGTCGGTCGGAGAAAAGAATACTGTCTTATTACACGCGCTCATTCACGCTCCTCCTAAATTACGAGGAGCAATAATACAACACGCTAATAAAGATTTGATTCGCTGCACGGAAATATTCCTTTGAAAACTTGCCAAAAGTCAAAATTGTACAAACATAAAAAACTGTTGAGGAAGTTGGCTGATAAAAATCAGAGTTTATCCAGNGAAATAGCACATTTGGCTCGTTAGATATACTTAGAGGACCCAAAATTTCTACAGGAGGCCTATTTTGACGCCACATCGGAGGCTCATGGATATTTGTTGCTTGATTTAAAACNTGGCTCTGTTCGCAAGTCGCTCGGAGAAAAAAATACAGCCTTATTACACGCACTGATCCACGCCCCACCGAGACTACGACGAGCATTAATACAACACGCCNAAACAGTCGACTCCTGAAAACTGCAGATTTCGTACCAATGTATTCTCTAGCGACCCCTATGACTATGTTTTTATTCCATGGAAGGATTACAATATAAAAGGAGGAGGCTCATCGGGGAGTGTACCAGTCGTTCGTGTGTAATGACAAAGACAAGTCGCTCTGGAAGTGGCTCTGTTCGTAAGTCGGTCGGAGAAAAGAATACTGTCTTATTACACGCGCTCATTCACGCTCCTCCTAAATTACGAGGAGCAATAATACAACACGCTAATAAAGATTTGATTCGCTGCACGGAAATATTCCTTTGAAAACTTGCCAAAAGTCAAAATTGTACAAACATAAAAAACTGTTGAGGAAGTTGGCTGATAAAAATCAGAGTTTATCCAGCAAGAAAAAAATCATCAATCAGAAAGGCAGTGCGTTTTTACCCATGTTATTAGGACCTCTTATAAGCGCACTTATCTCAGCAGTTGTATAATGATGGAACATGGACGAAAATTGATACTTGTACCAGAAGACAATGTGGAACGACTAAAAAAAAATTCTACACATGATGCTCACCGTATTTTAACTGAATTAGTTAAAGAAATTCAACCGTCAGCTCAAACCTTGTACTGTTACCAGTCGATTGGATGCTCAATTATTGGAAATTTTAAACTCAAAAAAACCCAAGGACGATCATGAAAAATGGAAATTGTATAATGACGTTCTGAGATGGTATTTGTTTTATACGTAGCAGAGTAAGGTACCTGTGCAAGAAACGGAGACCCCCGACGAGACGGGGCCCGGTGAACGATACGACCCAAATGCAATTGTGGCTACTGTACCTGCAGTATATCAAAGAAAAGCCTCAGGTATACTTGAAGTTATTGATGCCATTGATACTAGTAAAAGACTCAAGTGGGATGCAAAAGGACAAGTGACTTTGGATGGGATAATATTAACTGGCATTAATATTATGGATCTGATACAAGATGTGGTCAGAGCACGGAAAACATATTCAGCTAAAGGATGGGAACATTTTGCGGTGTATCTTCAAAGTCTAAACACACTTCGGGAGTTTTTGAGCCATCCTAATTTTCATCGACCCCCACCTGTACTAGCAGACATTAAACGTCGAAATGAACCTGAAATTTCGGAGGACGAGGATTCTATAGATGACCGTCATACAGGGAAAGGTGATACACCACGCAGCTTTCTCGCACATCGTACTCGTAAAAACTTGAAAAAATCACGCATAAACCCTCCTTACAAAGTGAAGGACTCAGGAATATCATCATGGCTTCCATTTTAAACGCAGGAAAACTATTGGGGACATTTTTTAGCCCTCCAGAGCCGAAGGCATATACATATGGGGGCTAGAAATATTTTGTCCAAGTATAAAAAAGAAATACCTGAAAAGGAAATAAAAAATTGGCTCAATGCCCAGAATACTTATGAGGCATCCCACACTATTTTAATAGGTCAAAAATTACTTTTCCCCTTTTTTTCGGATATGTCATAGAAGAGATTGAGAAATGGTTGTAAACGTGAGGAAAAAAAATTTTTTTTTCAAAAAGTTATCCAGCACAAAATTGAAGGTGTCTCTGGGTAAGTAATTATTTATAACATAACTCGACAAATATTGGTTGTATCCAAAAAATTATAGAGTCTTCTTTTATTGCTAAAAGATGATCGATTCATATAAAAATTTCATTTTTGGAAAAAAGTGCAATTTGCAACATGTTTGTTAATAAACAATATGAAAAGTTTATAAAAAACATGTGTACGCATTTTAAAAAATCCGAAAAAAAATGTGATAGAGTGTCTATCAGAGAATTCATGGTCAAATTTTTAAAGGGTGTGTCGATATAGGGCCTCAGGTATTAATTATTTAGTGAAATCGCGTTGAGCTGAGTTAGCCGACCGAAACATACTTACAAGGAACACTACGCAGGTGTCCCCCTCTGATTTCGCTGAAACTTAAATATGTTATAGGGGACCCAAAACTAAGGGACACGTATTTTTTTTACGCTGCCTATATTGGGTTTTAGGGGGTGAAAGTGCTCTCTGAAGTTGACCACCTCTCGGGGTCATTTTTCGATTGCACACATAAGGAAGCTTTTTGAACAACCCTAGTGAAAAAACATAAAGCAGAGGCGTAACATGCCTGATCAGAATTTCGGATCGGACTTGATCAGTTTCTGATAGAGACCTGAACAGAATCTCCATTCGGATATGAGTCAATTTGAGAGTGAAATTCGTAAGTGTCCTGGTAGCTCAGATGGTAAGAGCACCCGACGCAACATTGGGAGGTCCCGGGTTCGATTCCCGGCTAGGAAATTACTAATTTTTTTCTCTCAAGAAAATTGAATTTTGTGACGGAATTTTCGAGAATTCCGCCACCTGTACACAACTTCGCCGTAGAATTAAGTAAATCGTAAGATTGAGTAGGTAAGTGTGAACTTATTTTGATCTTTTCGGAGAGAGAATCGCGATTTCCTTAACCCCAAAAAGTTAGCACCCCTACGGAAGGGCGATGCAACACCCCAGTTAGCTCCAGCTCGTAGAAACCGGTCTCCAAGAACATCAGCATGGGCCTCGCGGGGAAAACAACGTTCGATTTCTATAAATAATTGAATTCACGTGTCGATACACACTAACAACCAGTAAAAAGTGAAATCTCCGGTTCAAGTAATATCAAAGTTTTTGTTCTCTTTTAGTTTCAGTTATCTTTCTGGTTTATTTCGGATTTAAGGGGATAAATTTTCGGTTTTACGGTTGAGGGAAAATGTACAGTAATTGTATTTTCCTTGTTATATTTTTTTATTGTGGAATCTCGCGAATCCTGAGAGGGACGACGATCCACCGCGGTTCAGAGCCGATACACCGAGCTTCCCGGTGAGATCTCGCTGATCTCGTTGAGTGCAGGCTGCTGATCACAGAGGTTGAGGTGAAACACTCATGCTCCCTGGCTAAGGCGCTTCGTGGAGTCATTGGACTCACCAGTGCAGCTGGAAGGCCAATGATGTGGATGAACATAGCCCCCTCGTCTGCATGGATCGCCATGGGCTATTCTCTATTTAGATTTGTTCACGATGACTCCAGGATAACTCCCGGGAGAGTGACAGCAGCGAAAAAGTGCACTCACTCAGGTGTGAAGTGCATTCGCGAGAAGAAAAGGCGAACAACTGCCTTAAGTCCCCCTTTCCGAAACTCCAGATACCTATCGTTCAGTCATTATGGATAAAAACTCCTTGGGTTAACTCATAAAAAATATAATTAACGGGGAAATGCCCAAATAAGATTAAAACCCCTTCAAATCGAAATCCCCGCGTGCTCGTTTACATGAGCCCGCCCCAGCGGCAGCTAGACGGCGTGCCAGTCGCGCCACCCAGCTGAGAACCTCCGCCGGTTAAACGCAGTTTACGAGAGAGTTGGACCCGAGCAGCCACTGCGACGACATCCCCGAGAACATCCGCAACGATTGAGAGAGTTGGTTCTCTCTCCCGAGGAGAGAAGTGCATTTATTCCCAGTTTGCCCAGTAATGACCTTCGGGAAAAGTGTACCGGCGTTCACTAGAGTGACACCGAGATACATTCCCAACCACCAAGACTCCTCCGAGCGAGTGGAAAAATGTACCAGTGAGGGCATAAAACCCTCGTTCGGCTTCCTAGACCTCTCCCCAGTGATAAAATCCCCAGTGACTCTCCAGTGATAGTGACAATGGACAGTGAGACACAAAAAAAGGCCGCACATGGCTCATGCTCTGCCATGGCGCCATTGTGCCCTCTCCGTTCACCAAGAGGTCTTGTTGAACAATTAATGCATCTTCTGAGTGCATAATTAGTTCACTAGAACCCTCGAGGACATATGGGGAATGTCCAGTGCCAATTCTAGTGGGAAAAAGTCGATAAAACGGGCCTACAAGTGCACACATGCTCCCCACTTGCCGTGGGTGAAATTGCCGTGCACCTGGCGGTTTTTCCTCTTTCCAGAGCGAATTGAAGCCTCAAATGAGTGCTCTTCTAACTCAATAAATTTCCCCCGAGGTTTCAATTTATTAATTTAAGATTTCTTGGAAGACGAGACCCCGAAAGTCACGACATTGAAGCTCGCGAGCCCCAGGAA
Organism: Diachasma alloeum; assembly: GCF_001412515.2. Classification (NCBI taxonomy): domain Eukaryota; kingdom Metazoa; phylum Arthropoda; class Insecta; order Hymenoptera; family Braconidae; genus Diachasma; species Diachasma alloeum. The sequence continues at coordinate 31,171 of NW_021681243.1, read as the reverse complement.
TTTCCCTGTGATGCCACGACGCTCTTGATGGAGGACGGACTCGAATATGGGGCAAAATGGCACTCTTAAGTGATATTTGCATATTGGAGTCCCTCGCCCATTAATTGTCATTTATTATTCTGAGGAGATTCGCCGAGATCATCGCATCGGAATTATTATAGCCTTCGGATCCTCCAGCACTCCAGTCTCTGGACGATGCGGAGAGATCGTTGGCTTGAATTCTTCGGATCCCCCATTTCCCCTTCGCGATAACCTCTCTCTCAAGGTCAATTCAGGTACCCTCACTCTCGGGAATTTAATTGAATTGAATTTTGTTGAATTTAATTGAAATTAATTTATTTTATTTATGAAGAATAGAAATTCTATCTGAGCTGAAATATCATCGGGAAATTGAATAAATTACGGAGTAAATTTGAAGTAATTCTCTCATCCCCTATTTAACTAATTTTCTGATTCTCCCTTTTGATTTTTCTGTATCTTATGGTAAATTCGCGACATCCTTCCTAAGACCGAGCGACCGATCCTACCCCGCTCTCCGAATACCTCCGAGCTAGTCGAGCTAATTCCGCAACCTCTCCCTTGATCTCCCCAATTATGGCTAAGTTTTCGTATGGTTCTCTTTAATGCGGTTCGTTGACACCGCTGGAACAAAAGTCAGCTAGCGCCCGACAACATTTTTCTCGTTTTCCCGTTTATTTCGTTTATTCGGTTTTCGAGGATTTTCGTGGGGACATCGAGGAGCAGAGGCCGAAGGTGACAACACTCCGGCTGTTTTGAGTTTCGCATCGAGTTATGGATAAGTCTACGGTNTGACAGCAGCGAAAAAGTGCACTCACTCAGGTGTGAAGTGCATTCGCGAGAAGAAAAGGCGAACAACTGCCTTAAGTCCCCCTTTCCGAAACTCCAGATACCTATCGTTCAGTCATTATGGATAAAAACTCCTTGGGTTAACTCATAAAAAATATAATTAACGGGGAAATGCCCAAATAAGATTAAAACCCCTTCAAATCGAAATCCCCGCGTGCTCGTTTACATGAGCCCGCCCCAGCGGCAGCTAGACGGCGTGCCAGTCGCGCCACCCAGCTGAGAACCTCCGCCGGTTAAACGCAGTTTACGAGAGAGTTGGACCCGAGCAGCCACTGCGACGACATCCCCGAGAACATCCGCAACGATTGAGAGAGTTGGTTCTCTCTCCCGAGGAGAGAAGTGCATTTATTCCCAGTTTGCCCAGTAATGACCTTCGGGAAAAGTGTACCGGCGTTCACTAGAGTGACACCGAGATACATTCCCAACCACCAAGACTCCTCCGAGCGAGTGGAAAAATGTACCAGTGAGGGCATAAAACCCTCGTTCGGCTTCCTAGACCTCTCCCCAGTGATAAAATCCCCAGTGACTCTCCAGTGATAGTGACAATGGACAGTGAGACACAAAAAAAGGCCGCACATGGCTCATGCTCTGCCATGGCGCCATTGTGCCCTCTCCGTTCACCAAGAGGTCTTGTTGAACAATTAATGCATCTTCTGAGTGCATAATTAGTTCACTAGAACCCTCGAGGACATATGGGGAATGTCCAGTGCCAATTCTAGTGGGAAAAAGTCGATAAAACGGGCCTACAAGTGCACACATGCTCCCCACTTGCCGTGGGTGAAATTGCCGTGCACCTGGCGGTTTTTCCTCTTTCCAGAGCGAATTGAAGCCTCAAATGAGTGCTCTTCTAACTCAATAAATTTCCCCCGAGGTTTCAATTTATTAATTTAAGATTTCTTGGAAGACGAGACCCCGAAAGTCACGACATTGAAGCTCGCGAGCCCCAGGAATTTCCCTGTGATGCCACGACGCTCTTGATGGAGGACGGACTCGAATATGGGGCAAAATGGCACTCTTAAGTGATATTTGCATATTGGAGTCCCTCGCCCATTAATTGTCATTTATTATTCTGAGGAGATTCGCCGAGATCATCGCATCGGAATTATTATAGCCTTCGGATCCTCCAGCACTCCAGTCTCTGGACGATGCGGAGAGATCGTTGGCTTGAATTCTTCGGATCCCCCATTTCCCCTTCGCGATAACCTCTCTCTCAAGGTCAATTCAGGTACCCTCACTCTCGGGAATTTAATTGAATTGAATTTTGTTGAATTTAATTGAAATTAATTTATTTTATTTATGAAGAATAGAAATTCTATCTGAGCTGAAATATCATCGGGAAATTGAATAAATTACGGAGTAAATTTGAAGTAATTCTCTCATCCCCTATTTAACTAATTTTCTGATTCTCCCTTTTGATTTTTCTGTATCTTATGGTAAATTCGCGACATCCTTCCTAAGACCGAGCGACCGATCCTACCCCGCTCTCCGAATACCTCCGAGCTAGTCGAGCTAATTCCGCAACCTCTCCCTTGATCTCCCCAATTATGGCTAAGTTTTCGTATGGTTCTCTTTAATGCGGTTCGTTGACACCGCTGGAACAAAAGTCAGCTAGCGCCCGACAACATTTTTCTCGTTTTCCCGTTTATTTCGTTTATTCGGTTTTCGAGGATTTTCGTGGGGACATCGAGGAGCAGAGGCCGAAGGTGACAACACTCCGGCTGTTTTGAGTTTCGCATCGAGTTATGGATAAGTCTACGGTCTTATATTTCAAGTTTTGAGTTTCACGTGGATTAGGGCCGTCACAATTTAATTAATGATGGAAGGCGGAGAAACCCTAGTGGAAAAACATAAGGCAGAGGCGTAACATGCCTGATCACAATTTCGGATCGGACTTGATCAGTTTCTGATCGAGACTTGAACAGAATTTCCACTCGGGTATGTGTCAATTTGAGAGTGAAATTCGTAAGTGTCCTGGTAGCTCAGATGGTAAGAGCACCCGACGCAACATTGGGAGGTCCCGGGTTCGATTCCCAGCTAGGAAGTTACTAATTTTTTCTCTCAAAAAAATTAAATTTAATTAATGCCTAATGATGGAAGGCGGAGAAACCCTAGTGGAAAAACCTAACGCAGAGGCGTAACATGCCTGATCAGAATTTCGGATCGGACTTGATTAGTTTCTGATCGAGACCTGAACAAAATTTCCACTCGGGAACTCTTTCGCAGTGTATCATGAAGGTCACAAGGAATGATGAAAATGCGAATTAGAACCGTCTCCGGGGGGTGAAATATGGAGGGTAAACTACCCTTGTGAAAATTCATTTTTCTCATAGAAAAATAACTTTTGATGGAAATCCCATGGGATAAATTCCATTTGAAAAAGTAAAAAACAATACAGAATACCTGTTTTGATTTTTTTTTTAATCGAAATTTAAAACTTAAAAAATAGATTTTTTGTGAATTGCGATATTTTGAACTTTTTCCTATACAAAACGAAGTTTACGGCTAATGATGAGGAAAACCATTGGGACAGGATCCAGGAGTGGTGTCTGGGAGGTTAACTATGCTTGGGAGGGGGGGGGGAATTTTTTTTAATAAGGGAGAAAAAATATCGATGAGATTTTTACAAAACATATTTCGTTCGAAAGTATGAGACAATTTAAAGCACATATTTAGGATTTTTTCCGCAAATTAGAATTTTAAGGTAAGAAACATCGATTCTTTGAAAAATTATGGGTTTTAAATTGTTTGTTATAATAGTATAATTGTTATAATAGTATAATTGTTTGTTATAATAGACTGATCTTACACGGAATGATAAGTGAAACAATTGAAATAGTCTTCGCGAGTGAAACTTGAGGGCTTAACAATCTTCGTAGTATTTTAGCGAATCGATCGGACCAACCTCATTCATTTTCAAAAGAAATCAGTAATGACCGTGAATCTAAAAAATTTCACCGAAGGCCAGAGTGGAGATTCCATTAAATGGCTTCCATTTCTAATTTGAAAAAATGAGTTATGATGAAATATTTTGAGGAATTCAAATTTTCATCTGTATATGAACGAGGATGGGTGGTACAAAGAAGAGCCGATGATTTTGTATAGTAAATAATGGATCGATGATAAAATGTATTTCGGTTGCTCTTATCGCTTCGATGTGATATCGTTTTGAATGAGACGTAAATGGCGACATATGACAATACTATTCTGTTTGATAATGCAGAACCACAACTGAAGAATATTCGGGAGTTGTAAACATATTGATAAAAATGGCTCATTTGTTATCTGAGGATGAAATTACTCTGATCAATATAACTTATACGATATCAATGTTTTTCGTTTCCATCCCTCTTGTGAATTACAATCAGTCTATGAACATTAGGGTGGCCCATTTTACAGGTATTCCTGAATATTTCCGATTTCGCCCCAAAAAATGATTTTTCAGTTGATGAAATACCCCTGTGAATTTTTTCATATTTTTAAACTGCATTTTGATGGTTGCGCCGTGTGTTTAAACTTTGACTGACATTTTTGACCTACTGGCAGTAGAGGTCATAAAACTTGGGTAGAAGTGAAATATCCTCAATGATACGTCCGTGTTAGGTAGTAAGTATGGCTCCGAGTGAGGGTTCGGGTATGTCACCCAGGTAATATGTCTCTTACAGTTGCAAACAGTACCCGGAAAAGGCTTTAGAAAAGGAGAACCCTATTGTTAAGGTACTAGTAACTAATGTTTTTTTAATGGATAAATATTGCCACGTAGATCCAATTTTTTCAATGGTTTTTTCCATTTCGAGTGGGGCGCATATAAGAGAAACACTTGAAAAACCTTTCAAAGGCCTTTTCACTGATTTGTGAGAAAATGGTCAACTTTTTTTCAATTTTTAATAAAATTTATTTTCAGAGTTCTCAAAAAGTTTTACATTTTTTGTCTTAGGTGTTTTCTTGTTTAATCACGTCCTGAGCTAGTAATTTCAATTAGTTCACAAATATTATTAAAAAATGGAAGTACTAGTTGCTTTTTTTCTTATGTACCGACCGATATTTTGTAATATTTAGATGAAATTTTGTAAATAACTTCCATGTTTTTGGATGATTCATTCATAAAAGAATGATAATAAAGGACAAACCTGTGATAACTAGTTCGTCAGTAGCGCTACAGTTGGCAGAATGGTGGTAAGGCAAATGTCAAGCACTAATGTCAAGGAGTGGTGGAAGAGAAGATTTCAATCATTAGATCAGCGAAATAATCCTTCAACATTTCATGTCACAATTTTTTAAAAACGTCGCCTTCTTTGTTTTTTTGTATTCTTTAATCTTCGATTATTCTGGATATATTGAGAATTGGATAGTCCTCATGGGCAAAGTATATTTTTTCAATCTGAAGGAAAACGTATGAAATTAATTGAAATGGTTCGAAAAATAATGATATAAAATAGTGTTGAAGGAAATAAGTATAATTGACCTTCTGAGTTGAATAAACGCTCCCAGGATTCCTTCGGATTAAGTTAGATTTGTCTAATGCCTTTTTTGTAACAAATGTAGTTGACACTTCTTTCAAATATATGGGAAATATAAAATTCTCAAAAAGAAGTTATTTAAAACTTGATACAGGAAATATTGAAGAACAATTTTTCTGGCCTAATGAATGGAATCCCCTCTTCCATCACTCCCTGACATTATCGTGGATTTTCCTTGCCCCCTTCTGCCACCTGAAGCGTAACACTGACGCACTATAGTCATCAGAGAAAGTTTTCCTCTTTTATTATCGTTTTTTCATGAATGCATCATCCGAAAACATGAAAACTATATACAAAATTTCAGCTAAATTTTAAAGCAGCTCTACGATGCGAGTTCAGTCCCTTCCCAGCGCAGGTTAGTTTGGCAGGTCAAATTTTTTGCCTAGGCTCAATTTCTGTGCTTACGACTGTTGTAAAAGCATCGCATGACCCGGACACCTGTCTTTACTGGAAATTTAGGAATTATCTTTCGCATTTTTTTCAGAATTCAATTGGTGGCGAACAAAATTTTTTTCTTTGTATTATTGTCAGATAGTTTCATAATCCATCAACCGAATCGGGATGAAAAACGGCCAGATACCCAGCGTGCTAGAGGCGTCTAAAAATCACTGAATTGAGTAGAAATGAGGATTTTCATTTTGACAAGTAATAAGTTTTCTGTTGAGACAAAAATTAATTCTGTTCTTAAACCTCCCTCTGAACGGTTCACGGAGGGGAAACACCGAGGGATGTAATAATTGAGTCTTTAAACAATTATTGACACATTCGATCTCTACAATGCGTGTAAAAGTCCATAAGAAATAAAACTACACGGCGCAACCTTGAAAAATGATTCAAAAATTTTGAAAAAATTCACATGTACTTTCCATGTCATTGGTTATCCTTATCAAACAAGAAAATTATGAAATTAAATTTTTTTTACATATGAGTTATCCTAATGAACATACATCGAAGAGAAAAGTAGTTTTTCGGTGAGTGTCGAGTTCTGATGGCAACATTTGAAGTTCTCAATCTTGCTGAAACACCCGTGAACAACGAGGAACGTGAATTAGCAGACACGTTCGAAAGGATATTGATTCAATTAATGGAGGAATATAATGGAGTTGAAATGATCGAAGAAACATCCTTGGATTTTCAAGAGCCTTATAAAGATATCGAAATGATAGCCGTCGAGGATAAAGAATTTCAACCCCATACAGAAGAATCACCTGAGAGTTGTTCGGAGGATGAGGAACCTGTAGATTTCGAATATAAAAAGAATGCCGTTGACTTCTGGAGAAGTGGAAAAAAAAAGAAGAATCTCTCTATAGAAACTGTTTCCCATCGATTCAGAAAGGTGAAATCGCGTAGACAGTTACGACGCTGGGCGAATCAAATCAATAACGGAGGGACATACATGGAGAAGTTGAAACGCATTTCGGAGTTACAGCACATTAAAGAATATCGATGCAGGTTTGATCGTCCACGATACTGATCTCCGAAGGTGGGCCCTGCAAGCCCGGAAGGAAATCGGCCTCGAAGACGTTCGTTTTACAGCTTCGTCCAGGTGGTTGCATTATTTCAAATGAGCACACCGCATAACATCCCGGAAAATTAACAAATCACCTCATCCGCCCTGTGATATTGAAGGCAGTTCCAATATTGCAGTAGTCAGATGCTCATGGTGCAAAAAATCACTTTGTTTGCTGCATTTTTTTTAAAGAATATCATTTTTGTACGCATCACGTCCCCTAATACTATCTATTCTGTAGATTGATCCCAACAGAAAGTATGCTGATTGAGAACATAATACTAGAAGGAATAAATGGTCTGAGCTTCTATAATAATATCAATGTATATTCTGAATTCCATCATTTGAGGATTACTACCATCATTGTTTCCTTTCCATATCGGATCTTCATTCAATCTTTACCATTTAGTTCGGACTATGGTACTGTGATACAAGTGGACGGATAATTAAAAGGTTGTAATTCATATATAACTAGCAATGAACATTTTCATGGGTTCAAATTTCGATATTTCTTATTATTCTTTACTCTTTCAAATGAATTCTGTTCACTAATATAATTAAAAGTAACTCCCAGAAAGCTTCCTTAGCCTCCAAGTGTTACTTCCAGAGACTCATCACTCATCTTTTTTATGTACCAAAAAATCGAAGACTTGTATATAATTAAAAAAAAGTATTTTACTTTCAATTTTAATTTGGGGAAAAGAACCGCAGGATGTGCTTTAAATTGTCTCATGCTTTCGAACAAAATGTATGTCGTAAAATTCTCATCGATATTTCTTCTCCCTTATTAAAAAAAATTCCCCCCCCCCCCNATATTTCTTCTCCCTTATTAAAAAAATTCCCCCCCCCCCCCACAGGGTAGTTAACCTCCCCGAAATCACTCCTGAATCCTGTTCCAATGGTTTCCATCATCATTAGCCGTAAGCTTCGTTTTGCACAGGAAAAAATTTGAAATTTCGCAATTCACGAAAAATCTATTTTTTAAGTTTTAAATTTCGATTAAAAAAAAACAAAACAGGTATTCTGTATTTTTTTCTAATTTTTCAAATGGAATTTATCCCATGGGATTTCAATCAAAAGTTTTTTTTCTATGAGAAAAATGAATTTTTACAAGGGTAGTTTATCCTCCATATTTCACCCCCTGGAGACGGTTCTAATTCGCATTTCCATCATTCCTTGTGACCTTCATGATACACTGCGAAAGAGTTGTTCAAAAAGCTTCCTTATGTGTGCAATCGAGCATTTTCACCCCAAAAAACCCAATATGGGGAGCTAAAAAAAAATACGTGTCCCTTAGTTTTGGGTCCCCTATATTATATTTAAGGTTCATCGAAATCGGAGGGGGACACCTGCATAGTGTTCCTTGTCAGTGGTTTCTCAGTAAATTATTCTTTTTAGTTTCATGATTTGCAGGAGAAAAGAGTTTGTGGAAGTATTATCCCATAATGTATTTGAAATTTCTAGAAAAATGTTTATAACTCATAACTAGTAAATAAAAACGAAAGAAGAATAGTGCAAGAGAGAAGTATACATTTGGCGGTACTATTATCGTGGGATCCTAAATTGGCGAATTTGTCATTGTTATATCATTTATGACCTTCTTACTGACTCATTCATAACTGGAATTGACGGCTTTGGGTGCAATTAATACTTTGTAAGGATATTTTCCCAGGTTGTTCACCCAAGAAAAATCCAAACTACTTTTTAGACGTGAGGCTTGATTTCCAGCCACTATTCCAGGCTGGAAATTAAGCATCACGGCCCAATCATCCATGCAAATTGAATTTACACTCGTCCTGGAGGATTTTTCACTTTTTCAGTAGGCTTTCTCCTCCTGAGCATTTCGACTTGGGAGTGTTTCAGAGTTAAATGCGGATCAGCCGGGACTCCTCAGAGCCTGGGACGCCGAAAGGCTGATCCAACCAAAGTGGAACACTGTTACCCACTTCACGACCACCCACACTCTCGGCCACCAGTTACCGCTTTGGTCATCGCGTATCACTGCCTCCGGGTAGTACTGGAAATGGCGACGTATGGTCGGGCCGACAGGAGGATTGCTCTACTCCAGACCCACGGGCCCATACGCCTCAAATCGTTCCGCCGAGACCAGATAACACCGGAAACCGCAAGGTCGTCACCAAGAGTTCCGAAATGACTCTTTTTCCCGTTTGTGTGGAATGCACTAGCATTCCGCTACGTTCGCTACCATCAGTTATGCACCTGGCCGCGCTGATCTATTCGCCCACCATTCCCTTGGCCATTTTCCAAGCCAACATCATAGTATACGCTGGAGAAATCCTTTCGACTTCCCCGCTTGTGCGTCCGCATTCGACTAACTCAGAATCTTACTAGGGCCTTCTCCTCCTAGTCTGGATATCTCAGCGACGATAGGTCATTCCGTTACCCTATCCCCACCAATCAACCCGACGGGATCCCGGAGACACCAGTCCTCTCACCTGGCCATTGGTCCCTAGTCTACTCTGACATAGCTTTTGGAATCGCCCAGTTGGACAGCCTGTACGGCGGCCCTTTTTCCCCTAGCACATGCTGGGCGAATCCCAAAATAGCGATAGTCTAGTAACGTCCTCCAGACCTCTAAGAGTCGCAGTTTCACCCATGACCGCTATGCCTTTGATCTTTCACTAGTCTGTGGTTCATCTCATCTAGTCCGGGCTGTCTTCAGCCATCTCTAGATGTCACTAACTGTCTCTCTTCGGTAAGTTAAGAGTTTACATAGGGGATTTCAACCCGTAACGAGAAAATCTCTTTACATACCTCCCTCCTTAAGAGAGGTTTCGACCTTAAACCTAGACGTTTCAAGTCAAAAACCCTCCAGGAGCAGCTATTCTTCACCTTCCGACTCTTCAGTCGGGGGGTCTTCCAAAGCTTCCCTATAGGGCTTCATGTCCACTACAGCGCAGGCGTTGTTATTACGACTCGTCATATCAGAAACTTGGTAAAAGTTTCTGGAGTGCTTCTTATTCACCACGAAAGGTCTATTGAACGGTTTGTTCAAGGATACTGAACGATGCTTTGCGGCACTCGACAGCTCCTGGCCGCGAACTAGGACCAGTTCGCCGACCTCGAATTCACTCTTCCTTTGGCGCAAGTTATATCTTTGTGTCTGTCGATCATTAGCTTCGGCTAATGCATGCCTAAAGGCCAATCTGAGGGTGTCATGGCGCTTCAAGCGCTCGACCCAGGCCTCTGTTGGAGTTTCTTCAACTTCAACATCTCCCTCCAGCTTTCGTCGCAGCGAATTCACTGGCTCTGGCTCTCGCCTGAGATTTACGAAAGCCGGGGTTGCTTTCAGGGAACTGTGTTGGGCTGTATTATATGCAAAACGAAATGCATCCAAATGACAGTCCCAATCACGGTGATCCTGATCTACGTACGCTTGTATCATAGCTTTTAGCGAACGATTCACTCTTTCAGTGGGGTTCGCTTGCGGATGATACGGCGGCATTGTTCGGTGCTTCATGTTGGTTGAAGCAGCCAAATCCTTCAAGTCCTTATTCACAAACTCGGCTCCATTATCGGTCAGCAATTCTCTCGGAGCTCCCCATCGGTAAATAATGGTTTCCTCCAGAGCTTTCCGTATCGTCGCGCCAGTTGCTTTTCGCAATGGTCGAACTTCTATCCACTTCGTAAAGAAGTCTTGGATGATATATTGGTGTCCTGCTTTACTACGCGTAAAGGGACCCATGATATCTGCCGATATTCTTGACCATGGTTTCTCGATTGCGCGAGGTCCCATCTGGCCTATCGGGGCTTGTTGTTGTACTTTGCAGCGCTGACATTCATGACACGAACTTACGTACGTCATCACGTCCTCAAACATCGCTGGCCAATAATATTGATTGGCCAAGCGTTGGCAGCTCTTATCCACACCTTGGTGCCCGGCCTGCGTCAAATCGTGGCATTCGCGTATAGCGCATCTCATTTCACGAGGAAGAACTAATTTCCACTCGTCTAAGTCTTGATTGTTCATCGAGGCAATTGTGTTTGGCCTTAGGTAGTACAGCAATCCTTCAGAAATTTTCCACGTAGGGTATTTCTCCGGGATTCTCTCTACGTCTCGACAGCGGCGGAGATACCATTTATCCTCGGTATCTACGGCCATCGTGAATAAATCCGTCGCTCCTTCCGGTGCGCGTGACAAAGCGTCAGGCACATGGTGAAGCGCGCCCTTCCGGTGTATGATCTTGTAATCATACTCTAGTAACCGGAGGTTCCATCTCCCTAGCCTTCCAGCCGGGTCTTTCATATTATGAAGCCACCATAAGGCGCTCTGGTCCGTTATCACTGTGAAGGGATAACCCTCCAAATAACAACGGAACTGCATAATCGCCCACACTACCGCCAAGCATTCCTGCTCGGTCACCGTGTATTTTGTTTCAGGGCCTGTTCATGAGCGGCTAGCGTAAGCTATAACTCGCTCTTGTCCATCCTGCACTTGCGTGAGTACAGCACCAAGTCCCACACTGCTCGCATCCGTTTGCAGGGTAAACGGCAGTGAAAAATCGGGACAAGCAAGAGTCGGAGCTGACGTTAAGTGCTTTTTCAGCGCTTCGAAGGCTTCTTGTTGTTCTTCATTCCATAACCACGGCTGATTCTTCTTAGTCAGAATTGTCAGCGGTTGAGCTATAGCTATGGTTGCAAACTCTGGTATGAATCGTCTATACCAGGAGGCTATTGCCAGAAAACGACGAATCTGTTTCAGATTCTTTGGCACGGGAAAATCCACCACTGCCGATGTTTTCTCCGGGTCGACCTATAGTCCTTGGCTGTTCACGACGAAGCCGAGGTATTTTACCTCGGAATGACAGAAAACACTCTTCTCTCGATTTATTGTGAGACCGTGATCTCTCAATTTATCGAGGACCTTTCCCAACCACGTGAGGTGTTCCTCAAATGTCCTTGAGACGATAATGATATCATCCAAGTACACGAACACGTGTGGATACATTTCTGGACCGATTAGTTTGTCCAGAGCTCTCTTGAAGGTAGCAGGTGCATTTGTCAGTCCATACGGCATGCGTTCAAACTAAAAAAACCCTCTTCCCGGCACCATGAACGCAGTGATCTCTTTCGAGTCCTCTGCTAACGGTATTTGCCAAGACGCGGCACTCAAGTCGAGTGTCGTGATGTAGTTGGCCTGTCGTAATCCATCAAGGATTCCGGTCATGTTTGCAACCGGGTAAGCATCCTTTTTCGTTACCTCATTTACCCTACGGGAATCGATACAAAATTGATTTTTTCCGCTGACTTCCTTTACCATCACAACGGGACTATTCCAGTTGCTTTTGGATGGTTCTATTACTCCATTTCGGAGCATCTCATCTACCTCTTTCCACATCGATAATTTAATGTGTTCAGACACGACACGGACCCTTGGTCGAATCGGTTCGTGCCCTTCCACATCAATTTTGTGTGGTGGTAGCTTGGAAATCGGAGGACTTCCTTCATGCACTGGAATTTTCTCGTCTTTGGAGTTGGCTATTCTGCTCTTCTCCAGATACTTTCAAGCCATTGCACACTGTTATGTGGCAGGCTCTGTCTACTGAGACAAACTTGAATGTTTCGTTAGGTTTGTCTCTAAAGAACCAGGACTGGTCAAAGAAATCAATGACCATCCGGGCGTCTTCCAGAAAATCTACTCCCGGTAGGAAATCCTCGGATAGCGAAGCCATCCAAAGAATTTCCACAGTGACTCTTCTTCCCCCTAATACCAGAGGTATTTTGGAGGCTTCCTTTACGACGTATAGCTAGCTATTCGCCACTAGAACTCTTCTCGGTGGAGTAATAGAGAAGGTACGAGATGCTCCTGAGTCCACTAGAGTATCTTTCTCCCGTGAATTTCAATATTCACGTGAAAGGTAAATGTCTTGCCTTCTTCCATCCCGTGTTGAATAAACTCCAAGTCGAAGCTCATTTCCGGTGATGATAACGCAATTGGGTCTGTCATAGATTCCAAAGAGACTTTTTCCACTCTCCTCTCCTCTCAAGACTCCTCCGCCACGGCCTCGGGCATTTCTACCCTTTGTAAAGCCGTTTCTTTGATCTCTGAATTGGGATTTCGCTCTGAGATCTCTTCACTTCCAGTTTCTGAGGGTTCTTCAACCTCTTCCACTGGGTGACTTTCCGTCCTATCCGAGAATGCCGGCGGCGCAGGTGAATTTTCGCCACTTACGCTGCAGGTTTCCCGTTTTTTGGACGGCACTTTGGGCATTCAGGCAACTGCACGCCTTCGGCACCGCATCCGTAGCAAAATACGGTTCGTTCGGTGGTGAAAAACCTGAACGTGTAGCCCACTCTATCCCAATTGAGACACACCAACACGTGCCTGCTGAAACCAGCACGTCCACCCCTCCCTGAAGGAGCATCACGACCTTGTAAGGCGGGTGCTGCTTCAGTTCCCTGCAATTCGAGCTCGTCATAGATGACTTCTACAGTCTTTATGGGCTCTTTGTGCTCTTCCATCTCGAGTGTTCTCAGAGATGGCTTCTCATAGCCTCTGTGTTGCCTCGAGTCTTTATTCCCGAAGCTCGAGCCTCTTTGCATATAGCTTGGGCCTCGGTACGCGAAGCTTGGACACAGGGCATGTTCTGGTTTTGGAGGGGGTCGCCACGTCAATTCAGAGAGAATTACCTTCTCCTGACGTGAAGCGTTCCTCTCCAATTCTTTTAACCTCGATGCTGGGCCGAGGGTGTAACCAACGATGTACTTGGGCAACATATTGCTGTAGATGTACGTTAGCTGCTTCTCCTCGGACCACAGAGGTCGAGTGCGTCCAAACAAGCCGTTTATATTCACTATGAACGCCCCTACAATTTCCTCCGCGCCTTGTCGGCGGTCGGAAATCTCTTTATGCAACGCTTGCTGGAAATGCAGCGCTCCGAATCTTTTACGGAGAGCGTGGCACGCGTCTTCCCAAGAAAAAACCTCCACGTAGCGATACCACGTGAGGGCGTTCCCCTTGAGGACCCCTTTCAGGATCTTTACGAGATCGCTTTCCTTAATGCGGATTGCGTCTCTCGCGTCATCAATCGCGCAGATAAAATTTTCTACGTCTTCATCTGGTCGCCCAGAGAACGTTATGCCCCACCTGGTTAAATAATCCAAGGCTTTGCCGGAGCTTCCATAGCGATTTTTACAATCCTCGCGGCCATAAAAATCGCTGTCCGTCGTGCTCGACTCGGAGGCTTGCCGACGACGCTCTCTGCGGCTTGCGTATCGGTCATTTCTCCCATAATCATTTCCTAGGGCTGTTCGCCCTGGAAGATTTGTGGGAGACTGCCTCGGAACCTCAGGCTCTGGTTCTCGGGCTTTCTCCTGAGGGTTGGCCATTGCTGGCCCCAATTATCTCCTCACTTCCTCACTCAGTTTTTTCACCTGAGTAAGTATCTCTTCGGGCGTTGGTGTGGCGGTTGTTACCGTCACAGCCGGAATACTTTCCGTGGACGTCGTAGCTCCACTAGTATTGCGGCTAGTGGTTTTGCCGCTTTTTGGCCTCCCTCGCCCTCTGCGGGGAGGGGCTGCAGCTCCTATCAGCCCTGAAGTCAGGAGCTGTCCCTCCAATCTCTTCGCTTCTTCAGGGAAGGCTCTCAATGCCACCATTCGGGAGGCTAGGTCCTCTGGTGATCTTTCGGCGCCTTGGCTTGGCCTATCCTTCGGCAAGGGAAGGCTCCAATCTGTCGCCAGCGGACTGATTGGCCTTTTAGCCCTCTCCTTCTCCAAGAGCCCCCCTTTTCCTCTGGTTTCGACTTCGAGACTTTTTCAGCCTCGGATTCTTCACCACTATTCTCAGAGGTCGTCACTTTTCCAGTGAGACTCTTCTGCGTTTTCTTCTTGACTCCCTTTTCGGGATCCATTTCTGAACCTTTCGGTTCGACCGGGCTATCAGGGGTTTTCTCCTCCTCTCCCCCTTCCATATGCTTGCTCAGCAAATCCTTCTTTGGCGCCATTTCTAGCCCAGGGAGTCTTTCGTGAGTTCAGGAAGCTTATTCAACCTCTGCCTTCACGACAGAGAAGAGTTTTCTGAGAGCTCTGCAGCTCCTTTTATACCCTACAGTCAAGAGTGGGGGTCCTTCCTACTCTTGTTCCCTCCACGAGTATGTGGCGCCCCCTTCTTTGGGTCGGCGGCTACTCTGGAGGCTCTTGGGGAATTTTACTTATGCAGTAAATGTGCCTAGCTATCCCTAGAATCATCTAGTGAAGCTTTTGGATTCAAAGCTCACTGATTCTGGGCGACTATCAAGTGCTTTCCCTCTATTTTACATCATTTCGGGCATTTTGCGGATTTGGCGACAGCTGTTCGGTCACTTTCCCCCTCCTTAGGGTCTTTCCAGAATGAAAAACCCTCAATTTCCCGCCTACTGACGGTACTTTTAAATTTTTCCCACTTGCAAAAATTTCTCTCCAATGCTTTCAGTATAATTTCACCTGGTGTGGTGTTTAACCTTGAGTTGAATCGCCTTTCGAGGATTCCCCTCTGCTATTTTACCAACAGTCGCGCGGCGCGCCCTCGCGAGCGGAATTCATACTTCCGGCCTTTTCGGTCGGTAATGCTATTCCCTTTCGGAACAGTCTTCTTTACCGTGTGTCGGTAATGCAGTGTTTCAGAATTTCCCTTATTTAGGAGGAGAAAATTCAATGTTACTGAATTTTCCCTCGTTCTTTTCCAATTTTTCCGATAGAGAAGCGGAATTTCTCGCATCCAAATCATTCTCCCCTGGGTGACGAGGAGAACAATCCGTAGAGTAACGGAGAAAAAAACGTCCCCATTGAAAAATCGATTCTGCTATCTTTTCTTTAAAAACAAATATTCCCTTTTTCAAGGTGCGAAATTCGACATTTCAGAATTTGAACTTATTCCTCGTTTTCCATAAAAATTTTTCATTAAGGAGAAGGAATTCCTCGCACTCGGGACCACCCTCTTCCGGGTGACGAAGAACACAGCAATTCTATTTTTCTCTTTTCAAGGAATGAATAAAATGCGTTACTTTCGAGGGGAATCAATTTCTCGATTCTCCTCGTATTATCTATACGATAATTTACTACGTACCCTTTTCAGGGTTTTCTTTGACTCCATTTTCGTGGCCCCACCTTGGGCGCCATTTTATAAGGATATTTTCCCAGGTTGTTCACCCAGGAAAAATCCAAACTATTTTTTAGCCGTCTCTATCGCTCGATAATTGGGCGCCAGCCGAACCTTCCCGGGAGGTTCGACGAAAACCGGCCTCTGAGGCAAACTCGTCCACTCAGAGGATTTCTGTGGCTGGGCAAAGGATTGCCCAGCTAGCATCAGTGTGATACAGTAGAGTGGGCGAGGTCCACCAGGAGTATCCTATGCCAAACGTCATCAGCCACTATTCCAGGCTGGAAATTAAACCTCGTGGCCTAACCATCCATGCAAATTGAATTTACACTCATCCTGGAGGATTTTTCACTCTCTCAGTAGGCTTTCTCCTCCCGAGTATTTCGACTCGAGAGTGTTTCAGAGTTAAATGCGAATCAACCGGGACTCCTCAGAGCCTCGCACGCCGAGAGGCTGATCCGAGCAAACCGGAACACTGTTACCCACTTCACGACCACCCACACTCTAGGCCACCAGTTACCGCTTCGGTCATCGCGCATCATTACCTCCGGGTAGTACTAGAAATGGCGACGTATGGTCGGGCCGACAGGAGGATTGTTCTACTCCAGGCCCACGAGCCCATACACCTCAAATCATTCCGTCGAGACCAGATAACGCCGGAAACCACAAGGTCGTCACCGAGAGTTCCGAAATAACTCTTTTTCCCGTTTGTGGGGAATGCAGGAGCATTCCCCTACGTTCGCTACCATCAGTTATGCACCTGGCTGCGCTGAGCTATTCGCCCACCATTCCCTTGACCATCTTCCAAGGCAACACCACAGTATACGCCGGAGAAATCCTTTCGACTTCCCCGCTTGAGCGTCTGCGTTCGACTAACTCAGAATCTTACTAGGGCCTTCTCCCCCTAGTCTGAATATCTCAGCGACGATAGGTCATTCCGTTACCCTATCCCCACCAATCAACCCGACGGGATCCCGGGGGCACCAGTCCTCTCACCTGGCCGTGGGTCCCTAGTCTACTCTGACATAGCTTTTGGAATTGCCCAGTTGGACAGCCTTTACCTCGGCCCCTTTTCCCCTAGCACATGGTGGGCGAATCCCAACATAGCGATAGTCTAGTAACGTCCTCCAGACCTCCAGGGGTCGCGGTTTCACCCATAACTGCTATGCCTTCGGGCTTTCACTGGCCTGTGGTTAATCTGATCTAGTCCCGGCTTTCTTCAGCCGCCTCTAGATGTCACTAACTGTCTCTCTTCAATAAGTTAAGAATTCACATATCTTTTTAAGGGGATTTCAACCCGTAACGAGAAAATCTCGTTACAACTTTAAACCTGAAAGGAGGGGTAGTACACTCCCGCTGGGTTGGGTTGGAGGGGTGGAGGGTTGGAGTACTCCCGCTGAGGTGGCGACGCGACCTTTGGGGGAGGACCACGGCTGGATTCCTAGGATATGTGGTCAACATGGGAAAATTGTCGATGAATAGAATTATGGCTGACTCAGGTGAAAGATGACTGAGAAATTACTCAGCCAATGAAAGCACACCATCCCTCCCAATAAGTGCATAAATACGAATGGTTTCAATTTTCAATTGCATTTGTCAACGTGACATGGAGACAGGTACATCGAACTGATTCCTGTGCGAAAAAGTTAGTGAGAATATGCCTCCTCTTAAGCATTGCTGTAACCCACGCGGGAAAAAAGGTTATACTCATATAACTAAGTCAATTGTTAAAGTCAGTAAGGAGTTTCGTGAGTTATTCGTCGAAGAAATTAGAAATGGGGAGTACATTTGCAAGTCTTGTCACACCGGTTTAAATTACAAAAAAAGTGCAGCGTTTCCTCAACAAGTGAAGTCAATAATAGTTGTGTGGTGTGCGTGAGTGAGGAAGTGTCGAACCACCTCGAGACTTTGTTTAGATCTAGCGATTCTGACAATTCAGATGGAGAGTTTGAGCTGGATGACGGAGAACAACAAGAAGTCGTTATAGCGGTGTTAAATAAAGCTCTACCATCATTGGGGCACGACATCATCTCGGGTGAGTGGAGGAAACGAAGTGTTTCTGAAAAGAGGAAAACGATCGAGGATATCAACGAAGCAACTGAAAAGAGTTCAAGTGATCCTGATGACCACTCCGATATCAATTGCATTATTGAGGAAATCAAAGAAAAGCTGAAAAATGCTCACAAACCATCGGATAAAATCCAATTGCTCACAATGATTCCCAAGTCCTGGTCAATTTCCAAAATTCAGAAAACTTTCAATCTTCCGTACTACACTGCACGTCGAGCTTTATGGATCCATCAGAAAAAAGGGATAGGAGCTTCTACTCCAAAAAGAACACGCACATCAACAGTAAGTATGACTACGGAAGAATTAGTTAAAGACTTCTACAGGACGGATGAAATTAGCCGCATCATGTCTGGTAAAAAGGATTGTCTTTCGGTAAAAGTAGGGGGTGTCCGGGAGCACCTTTAAAAACATTTTATTTTGTCTAATTTGGAAGGAGGTTTCGCGCAATTAAAAAAAAAAAATTCTGACGTAACAATCGGATTCTGAAAGTTGGCTGAATTTCGTCCTCGCGAATGCGTATTGGCTGGGGAAAATGGAACTCATTCGGTCTGTGTTTGTAAAATTCATCAGAATGTTAAATTAAAATGGCAAAGGTTAAGAGCTTTTGAATTACCGGACTCATTTGATGACTGTACATTTCCGACACATTACTCAGAAGTTTTAAGTGCAATGATGTGTGAGAATCCAACTTCATCTTGCCACCTTGGTGAATGCTCTGAATGTCCCGGTGACTTTTGCATAAGAAATCATTTAGAAGAGATTTGCGATATAAATTCCATCGACTCAGTGATGTATATGACTTGGACTGCTACGGATCGATCTGAATCAATTCGGCGAATTGAGGATACTGATTCTTTCATAACTAATTTGTGCGATTTTTTGAAAATTCTCAGATTGAAATGCTGAATGGCATTTCTTCGCAACATCTCACGGTAAATCACCTTGTGATGGGATTGGCGGTACGTTCGAGAAAGCCGCAGCAGGAGCAAGTTTACAAAGACCGTATGATAATCAAATCACTACTCGGCGCCAATTGTATGAAAATTGTATTTGCCAAAGAATCGATTGATTCCATTCAAACTATTTTTTGTGCCATTGAAGAACATGCACTGGAAGAGCAAGCTTTGAGAATTCGATTTGAAAATTCTTCTCCCATTATGGGGACTTGACAATTTCATTGTTTTATAGTGATTTCAAATACTCATAGTTTCAAATGTAAAATTCATTCCCTGGATGATGAATTCGAAATTCGAAACACTGTAAAATAACTTAAAAATGTCTGCCGCTTGCTTATAGTGATAGTAGTAGTAATGTAAATATATTGTAAAATATCTTTAAGTAACAGTAATGTACGTATATTATGAAATAACGTAAAAATGCATGCCTCCGTTGAATTTACCTACAGCAATTTGGATCTTTTCTCTTTCAAATAAATCATTATTGTTTTGTGGTACTTCTCACAATTTCAGATAGAAAGAAAAAGAATGGAATCAAATGTGAATAATCACGAATTCACTTCATAGATACTCGGAACATCTGCTCAATACCGCAACTTGCCAACATGACTCGCTCAGCGCAGCGAGCTCACCACTACACTTTACCTGCCGCGGCTTCACGAAATAATTAAAATATCTTGGGCCCTATATCGATACACCCTTTAAAAATTTGACGATGAATTCTCTGATAGATACTCTATCGCATTTATTTTTTTTCGGATTTTTTAAAACGCGTTTTAACATGTTTTTTTATAAACTTTTTATATTGTTTATTAACAAATGTATTGTAAATTAGATTTTTTGCATAAATAAAATTGTTATCTGAATCTATCACCCATCAGCAATAAAAAAGGACTATATAATTTTTTCGACATAACCAATATTTTTCGAGTTATGATGTTATAGACAATTAGTCGCCCAGTGACACGTTCAATTTTGCATTTTGAATGATTTTTGAGAAAATTTTTTTTTTCGTTTCCTCGTATTTTGGAATATCTTAGGGGCCTTTCTACAACATACTCAATTTATATCAAAATCTAAAAAAAAAAAATTTTTTTATTGAAATAGCGTGGAATGCCTCTTATACACCCCACAGACCCATCAGACATAAATTTCCACGGTTAGATTATACAGTGACAGACATTGATGATGTGTGGGAGGCTGATGTGGTGGAGTTGAGATCACTTAAGACATATAATGATGGCATTTCATATTTACTTGTGGTCATTGACGTTTTAAGCAAGTTTGCCTGGGTCGAACCATTGAAGGACAAGTCGACACCGCAGGTACTCGAGGGTTTTAAAGGTATAATGGGAAGGAGCGGTGGTCGTGTGCCTGTTTGCATACAAACTGATAAGGGAAAAGAGTTTATGACTAGCAGTGTCCAAAAATTTTTCTCTGATAAAATAAATCAATGTCGTGTTGCGCGTAATCCTGACATAAAAGCCGCAATCATGGAACGTTTTAATCGGACATTGCAGGAACGCATGTGGCGTTACTTTACACAGAGTCGAACATATAAATATGTGGATGTGATGGAACAAATTGTCGACTTTTATAACAACTCGAGACATTCATCAATAAAGATGGCACTTGCGGCTGTTACTATCGATAATGCTCCATATGGCGTAATATACAAAATCGGTACAAGTCGGAGAAATCTCGTAAAGAAACCTTTAAATACAAAGTTGGGGACTATGTGCGCATCAGTCGAGCGAAAGGCAGCTTTGGGAAAAGATATGAGACTAATTAGAGTAACGAAATATTTCAAATAATGAAAGCAGTCCTCAAACAATCATTACCAATATACGAGCTGAAAGATTTGGGTGATGAATTTAGCAATGAACAAACGGACGAGTATGAATTCGTAGTTGAACGTGTCATACGCTCTAAAGGAAAAGGAATAAGTAAACAAATTCTTGTTCATTGGGAGGGATATCCTGATAAATTTAATTCATGGATACCTGCGTCAGAGTTGCACGTCATTGGAAAAAAATGAAGAGGAACGAATTTTATATGGTGCTCTCAAGCAACAAAAGCATGGACCATCATCCCGATAATACAGCATAAAAATATACAACATTGCTCCCGAAACAAGTTGAGTTGAAAGGAGAATGAGTGGAGGATCGGCCAGCGGAGTCGGGATTAAATTTGAATAGGAAGACAGGAAAAAATTGGGTCCATGATGCGTGGAAAAGGATATAAAAGAAAGCGTAAACGCCTCGCATCTCATAAGCTCACTGGACGCCGGTCTGCCAAGACATTCAAAACCAGGAAGAATAAAAAGAAGAGGAATATTCTAAAAAATAAGAAACAAGTGGTAAATTGCTTTTTTATTGCATATAGTATAGTTATTTTTGTTACTAAATTAGCAATATGCTTCCGAATTGTTATTTTGCACATTCTCCTATTCTATTATATATAATTGATGATTTATTTTACTTTCTCAAATTGAATGAGTTCCTTTTTGACTAATTGTGTCCGATTTTCAAATATTTTGTCTGCAGAACACACGTGTGCACATGCATTTGATAGCATCATTCAAATATTAATTACAGCGTGCAGTACAGAAGTTTTCTCCAATAATATCCTTCGTTCAAATACCCAGGAATTCAATTTGATTAAATACATTTTTGTCGTAAATGATGAAATTGATGAACAATACGTTCAGCAGTTGAGATTGAATATTTTTCGAGCTAAACAATTTTTCCAAAAAGAATTGCGATTCTGGTCTGATCTGATAATTTCGGATGCATTAATGACAGTAGCAGAATTATGTCCCATAATTTTCAATCAAAATCCAAGTTATTCAATAACAGTAGAGTGTTCATTATGTGGTGATCGAGGAATTGATGAGATTATAATAGAACCCCGTTTCGAAAAAATATCTCATTATGATCATCTTTATTGCCAATGTGACATCCGTCAGAAAATTCATTTTAATTCATTTTCTTACGTCGTCATTCAATTATCTCAGTGATAGAAGCGACTTTTGAAACCCAATTTATCTTCTGTGACCGGGGAAAGTGACCTCCTCGATGTTAGGAATATTTCGGCTGCACACATCTGTGAACGATAAAAATGTTCCCAACGTCGAGTTTCTCCTAGATTAAGGAGATATCAGCTGTGCAATATCAGATGCACTGTAAACATTTGAGTCTAGTCTCGTCTCCTTAGTCATGCACTTTCCACGTGTGACCATAAATTTCAATAAACACTGGACTCTTGAACCGGAAAACTGTTGATAACAAATTCTAAGCGTGGGTCCAAATTTTGTAATTCCCACGACAAATATTTGATATAAAAATAGAGTAACGATTTCGTTTCCCACATGGAGGAAATGACATATACATTGACGAACATGTGACACAAAAATAGTAAAATGCATCATACAACAGAATGATTCTTTTATGAATAATTTTCCATTTCGGATATTAATTAAACTATCATAATTGTTTAAGAAATATTATCAACGTGGAAAACCACAAAATAATTAAAGTTTAAACAATATTTTTATGTCATTGAATTATTATTGAATTACTATTAGATTACTATTTTTCTTCAATGAATTATAATTTATCATAACATTTCATGAAATTTATCTGAATTGTTTCTAAAAAATTAAATAACAAAGATGTTAACGCTAAGTTGAAAATAAGAGATAAAAGAGAATTGTGGAGGGAATATATGGGCATTCCTAAAACAATTTTCATTGGTTGTTGGGGAATAGAAAAGACCGCCTACACCCCAAAAACATCTTCATGTAGAGAGATGGAGTTGATCTCGAAACAAGGAGATTTCAAACCACTGGAGTGGGAAATTTCGGCTAGAGTCATTTGTAATTGGTCCCCGAAATTTCCCTATGCATTCTGAGGACACACCCTCCTAGATAAACTATAAAGACTTGTGCGCGATAGCAGCACGACAGTTACAGTTCCGATTGCATTTTGTAATCATCGCTACAGTAGTAGTAGTAGCTCATATCTGAGAGTTAGTATACTCCAGTTTCTTTTGGACACGGTTCCAATTTTATTATCGACCTATTAAGGCGATATTTCGGGTTTTTCGCGACCTTTAATTTTCATATAGTCTTGGATGACTATTTAATTTCCATTTTAGTCTTTCGTGGCTAAATTATTTTCTGAAACCACATAACAAATACTTTACGACTGAAAGCAGAGCAGTGAATGTAAGTCGAATGTTGTAGTTATACTTTTCTACTTGTTTTGTTAAAATATAGACTCTATTGAGTCACTTTAAAGTTATTCAAAATTCTTTTCATTTTACTCCAAGTGAACCTTTCCAACCTTTGATTCCAAATACTTTTGGGGTTTAGAAAATTGAAGTAAAAGAGGACCTTTGTAAATGGGTTTTGTGCTTGAATTCTATTCCTTAATTTCGAGACGATCTTTGAATTTAATCTTGTTTCTTTGGTTCAGTATATTGAATTTTAATTTAATAAAGTTGTGTCAAGTAACCCATTCTTGACGTAACAATATTGGGGGCTCGTCCTAAAAAAATATATTCTCAATCACCAAATTGGTAAAACTGTCAATTCATAAGAAAATTTTACAATTATTTCCAAAATTCAATTTTTTTTTTAATTCTCTCATTAATTTTTTTTTTCTGAAAGGAACACTTGGTAAAAATGAGTGCAAATGTCGGGGCAAGAACCGACTGAGGATGAATTGAATAGATTAATAACTTTAAGAAGTGGTAAAACTTTACCGGGTTTTTTTCAACCATCCCGACCTTATAAAAAATCAGATAAAACATTAGATTCTGGATTTGGTGAAACAAGTCAATCTCAACAAGAGACACTTGGTTTACAAAGCCTTTTAAGTAATATTTCTAGCGATGCGGATCAAAGTACTTCAGGAATAAATCCTTTGGAAGTATCGTCGTTTCGAAAACTAAATATATCTAAAGATAATACGGTTAATGAAACGTTAGAAGCAGACGGTAATTTATCGGATGATAATGAATCATTAAATTTAAATATTTCTGCGGATCCTGAAGACGGTGTAGATAATTTACCCAACGTAAGAAATAATAATAATCGTTACACAATGGCGGATCTAGGCCCAAACCAATTAATTTCATTGAAGGATGCAATTTCATGTATTCCTGTATTTGAAGGTAAACCAGGAGATCTTTATGATTTTATTAGAAATGTCGAAGAAGCAAAAGATATGCTCCCTGCAGGTGCAGAAGAAAATTTAACAAAATTAGTTCAAAGAAAATGTCTAAGCCAATCAGTAAAAGATTCGTTAAATAATAAAAAATTCGATAACATTGATAATTTGATCAAAGAATTAAAAACTATCTATACCTCTACTAAAACAGAATGGCAATTGCAAGGTGAATTAGGCTCTATTTTTCAAAAAGATTCAGATTCTGTTGTCAATTTTGCAAATAAATTGAGAAAAAAAGGTCAAGAAATTGTAGAGTTGTTTAAAGTAAATAATCCAACGCATTCAGCAGACCATTTAAAAGCGGTAAAAGATAAAGTAGATGAAAATATTAAACAGTGTTTTTTACAAGGTTTGAAGCCTGATATTGATCAACGTATGCCAGCTTGTGCCTCGATGACTAATGCTTATGAAAAAGCGATTGAAATTGAACGAAAATTGCTCGCGAAAAGTGAATTACGTGGGGAACGGCCGCGAAATCAAGAGAATAAAAAAAGTGATGTAAATGTCGTTAGTCAAAAACCCGTAAAATTCATGAAATCTAATCAAAACGAAAAAAATAATTTTAATCGTCAAAATTTTCGGAATGGTAATCAAAATAAAAATAATCAAAATAATAATCAAAGTGGTAACAATTTTCCAAATCATCGTGGAAATTTCCCTAATAATAATAATAATGCCAATCACTCTGATTCCGTGTGTCAAATTTGCAATAAACGGGGTCATTCTGCAAAAACATGTTTTATTCGTATTGGAAATCAAAACTCTAGTAACTTATTTTGTCAAATTTGTAAGAAAAGAAATCATACTGCGAAAACTTGTTTTTCATTGAATAGAAATCCTCTAAAAAATCAAAATAAGTGTCAATTGTGTGATAATCTTGGCCACACTGCTGATAAATGCAGGGGTGGATCGAGCAAAAATAATTTTAATGTTACTTGTCGTTATTGTAAACGAACAGGACATGTTTTGGAGAATTGTTTATTCTTGGCATCCAAAAATTCGGGAAACCAGAGGTCATCTTTCCAGAAGGGCGCGGGGAAAGATGCATTCACTCAGCGTCCGATAACAATGGTTCAGGAAGCGGAATTGAGCGACGACTCCCTGTAATTTCTGTACAGTTTAAAAATAACGATGATATTCCGTTTTTAAAAATTGGATATAATAAAAATAAACGAGAAATTAAATTGATGCTTGATTCAGGCGCGTCACCAAATCTAATTAAGAATAAATTCGTTGAAGATAATATTTTTATTGATGAATCCAATATCATAGAATTACACGGTATTTCAAAAATTCCTGTATTTACTCTCGGCAGTATCAATATGGACGTTTTGGGGAAAGTAGCATTATTTCATGTCGTACCCGATGACATGCAAATTCCTTACGCGGGGTTATTGGGTTCTAACTTCTTTAAAACCGCGGGGGCGAAAATTGATTATGGGAATCGTTATTTGGAAATTAATGGGAAGAAATACCCTTTTGAACAGATTGATTATGTTGAAGATAATGTTCGATACATTGCTCCTCGCAGTGAGTCAGCATTCTTCATTAGAATTAAAAATAAGGAAGTTGAAGAGGGCTACGTCCCTCGATTAAAAATTTGCAAAGGTGTGTATGCAGGAGATTGTTTGGTGCGTAATCACCAGGGCCGTGCATACATGCGTGTTTATAATACCACATATGAAAAAGTTGGAATTAAAATACCAACTTTAACAATACATGAATGTGAAAGTGTACTTGAACCAATTGATCGGGATAATCAACTTGATGATGATAAGCGTAGTTATTCTGATGTTGTGAAAAAAATTGTTTCTCACGTAGGAGAAATTGAAAATAAAGATAGATTTGAAAAAATTAGCGAATTATTAAGATTGGACCATTTAGGAGGAAAAGAGAAAAAACATGTTGAAAAATTGATAAAAAAATATTCTGACAGGTTTCACATACCTGGTGAACCTCTTGGATCGACTAATGTTTATAAACATAGAATTCCTGTAAATTCAGATCTTGCTATTTCATCTAAACAATACAGGTTACCTCACTCTACTAAAGAAGAGGTTGATAAACAAATTAAAGAACTTTATGAAACAGGAATAATTAAGCCATCAGAATCCCCATATAATAGTCCTGTATGGGTTGTTCCAAAGAAACCCGATTCTAAGGGTAATAAACGATGGCGTGTTGTCATCGATTTTCGTCAATTGAATGAAAAAACGATTACAGATGCTTATCCTCTCCCTAATATCACAGATATTTTTGATCAATTGGGGGAATCTGTATACTTTTCTGTATTTGATCTGGCTTCTGGATATCATCAAATTAAGATGCATCCAGAAGACAGCTATAAAACTGCTTTTTCTACTCCGAAAGGTCATTGGGAATTTAACCGAATGCCTTTTGGTTTAAAAAATGCACCAGCAACGTTCCAACGATTAATGGATACGGTTTTGTCTGGATTGCAGGGTACGTCAATGTTTGTTTACCTTGACGATGTTATTGTTTTTGCGAAAGATTTAAAAGAGCATGAAGAACGTATTGAAGCACTAATGCAACGTTTAAGAAAAGCGAATCTCCAATTACAACCGGACAAATGCGAATTTTTGCGTCCGGAAGTAAATTATTTGGGTCATATTATCAGTGACGAAGGTTTGAAACCTGACCCTTCAAAGTTAGACGCGGTTAAAAATTTTCCAAAGCCTAAAAAACAAAAAAATATTCGTTCTTTTCTCGGATTAACCGGATATTATAGGCGTTTTATTAAAAAATTTTCAAAAATTGCAAAACCACTTTCAAGATTGCTTGAAAATGATGTAGAGTTTGATTGGTCCCCAGAAGTTGAAAAAGCTTTTCAAACTCTCAAGGAAGCTCTATGTACAGCTCCTATTTTGCAGTACCCAGATTTTTCAAAACCCTTTATAATTACGACTGATGCTTCTGGTCTAGCTATTGGCGCAGTTCTTTCGCAGGGGGAAATAGGTAAAGATAAACCTATTGCCTATTACTCTCGAGTCCTAAGAGGTGCCGAATTTCGCTATGACACTTATGAAAAAGAAGCATTAGCAATACTAGAGGGAGTGAGAAATTTTAGACCATATGTTTATGGTCATAAATTCACTGTGGTTACTGATCATAAACCATTGGTTTGGTTTAGGACTGCTAAGGAAGTTAATACACGAATTTTAAAATGGAGATTAAAATTAGCAGAATATGATTATGATGTCGTGTATAAACCGGGAAAAATTAATTTAAATGCGGATGCATTATCACGTAATCCGGTTGAAACGGTCAATGTCATTACTCGCGCTCAAAAGAAAAGGGCTGAGGAACCGCTCAGTCCTGAGTTGCAAGAAATTTTTGATATTTTGAATGAATCAGATGACGAAAAAATAATTAATAAAAATGTTTCAAAAAATGGTAAAATTCCAAAGAAACTAAAGGGTGAAATTCCCAATATTTTGAACGGTAAAATTCCGGCTTATTATGAGGGTGAAATTCCCAATATTTTGAACGGTGAAATTCCGGCTTATTATGAGGGTGAAATTCCCAAAATTTCAGTAAAAGGTGAAATTCCTAATAAATTTAGTGGTGAAATTCCATTTTGCTCTTCAACAATAAAAAGAAAAAGGGGTAGACCACCAAAGCTTGTATTGGATGTTAATGATGGAATTAATTATGATAAAAAAAAAGAAAACTCTTTGTCTTTAAGAGTAAACAATTCATGTGATGAAACGGAAACAGATGATTCGGACTCTAGATCTGAACATTCTGAAATTGAAGAATTAAAAAAAAAAAAATCTCCCATTATTATTTCCAAAGAATTAATTATTTATCGTAAAGATAATATTCTATATTTCCTCTCAGATGATGGTGAACCTGTTGATGAAGGTGCTAAAGAATTTAAAAAATTAAATAAATTACCCACCATTAAAACCACACGTTTAGGTGGGATTTATAAACAAAAAATTGGTAAAAATTGCCATTTTGCCGCTATTATTCAAGGATCTAGTGGGGAATCTAATCTCACAGTAAAAAAATATTTTTGCGAAAGTTTAAACAATCTGAAAGAACTTTTGAAGAAAGATAAAATTGAAACTATTTCAATTGCATATTCTAAATATGTAAATAATATTCCATGGTCTGAAATTCTTATTTCAATTGAGGAAACATTCATAAATGAAAATATCAAAGTTATTATTTGTCTTGGTACGGTAAAATATGTACCTGTTGAAAAACGAAATGCAATTTTTTATGAGATGCACTCTTCACCTATTGGAGGTCATAAAGGGGTATCAAAAACATTTAATCGTATAAAAAATAGTTATTATTGGGAAAATTTGAAGAAAGATGTTCAAAATCGTATTCAACAATGCGCGGAGTGTCAATTAAAAAAATTAGTCCGCGTTAAAACTAAACAACCGATGTTAATTACAGATACACCTGGCACGGTTTTCGATAAAATTGCGATGGATATTGTAGGTCCTTTGCCCAAAACAGTAAATAATAATGAGTGTATTTTAACTATTCAAGATCAATTGTCTAAATATTCAATGGCAATTCCATTGGAGAATCAAAGAGCGGAGACAATAGCGGATGCTTTCATTAAACGTTTCATTTGCGTCTTCGGCTCTCCGAAAGTTTGTTTAACTGATCAAGGTCGAAATTTTATAAGCGCCATGATGCGAAGAATTAATAAGCGATTTCGAATAAAAAAATTACAAACTACTGCATTCCATCCACAATCGAATGGATCGTTGGAGCGTTCACACCATGTATTGGGCGAATACTTAAAACAGTATGCCACTGTGGATTCAGAATGGGATCAATGGATTGATCTTGCTATGTTGTCTTACAATACGTGTGTTCATGAAGGTACCAAATTTACTCCATACGAATTGGTATTCGGTAAAACGGCTCGGCTTCCTTCCGAAGAACCGTTACATGAACTTGATAAATTGCCTACTTATGATAATTATATTGAAAATCTGGTAAAACGATTATCACAGACTAGAAAATTGGCATATGAAAATTTGATTGATTCCAAATATAGATCAAAGCATTATTATGATCAAAAGATCAACCCTGTGAATTTTCAAGAGGGTGATAATGTCTTTTTATTAAGTGGACCAAGACCAGGAAAATTAGGTGACCAATATGATGGTCCTTTCAAAGTTTTAGAAATTCTGCCAGATGGAAATGTCAAAATTGCAATAAAAAACAAGTTTAAAATTGTTCATCCAAATAGATTGAAAATATCAAAAATGATTGACAGTAGATATAATGATAAAAAGAAAATCAAGAAAAAACAAAGAAAAGATGGATCTAGTGATTCCGATTCTGATTATACACCATAAAGAAAACATTCTTAATTTATGTTTTATTTGTGTAAGGTTATAAATTAATTCCTTTTATTCTTATTCACAGAAAAGATGATTCTTTTAAAGATTATGATACTGATAGTAATGTGGAATTCAGTGTCTGCAATAATTGGGTACGACTGTGGTAGTAATGCGCTCAATGTTACGACCATATCCTTACTCGATATCGATGATTGCGATATCGAGGATGAAGAGGTAACGACCTCTAAAACACATATTTATATGATACAATTGGACAAATATACTCATACAAGAGTACTTCAATGTAAAATTGAAGTAAGTCGTACTGTCTACCATTGTGGCATGCACTCCCATGTCTCAATTGTTGACAATGCACATGCTGAATATATTCAGTATATCTCAGAAGATGCGTGCAAGGTTGCCCATGACCATGGCACCATAACAATCGGTAATACTTTAATTACTGGACTTCAACCCAACACAACAACCACTAGAAGTGTCACTTTAGCAGGTACTGTAAACAATGACGGTCGTTGTGATGGAGTCCAATATTCGGACCCTTTTGATTCATACAAAAACGTCGTTGTATTGGGTGTTGTTCGAATCTCACTGAGATCAGATATGGCTAGAGTAGAGGTAGATAATGGAAAAATTTATCTATCCTCCGGTCATGCTTATAGGTTAAGAGACAATAAATGTATCGATCCAATTGGAGGATATTCATTCTGGGAAACATTACCCTCAACATCTCATTGTGAAACAGGTTTATTTTCTATTCTTCATAAAGGCCTGGTAAATAAAATAACCTCAAGAGATGATACTTTATATTCTGTCAATGTAAAGGAAGTTAGCTTCACTTTTACGAAACAAGGTGTTGATAACGCGTGCGGTTTGAATCTAATAAAGACGGAACATCCGAAAATTTTCATCATTGAAACAAGCAATATTGCAGATTTTTCACGAAATGTTGCGGTTTCATTAAATACCGACAATATGGATTTACTTATGTATGTAAATGCAAAATTTGTTTATGTAGAAAGATATATTAGATCTCAAGTGCATGGATTGTACAGAGATGTCTTGCGCCACCAATGTAATCTGGAACGAGAGATTTTGAGAAATAGCTTGGCAATTGCATCGACTATGCCTGATGAATTTGCATTTAGATTTATGAAAGGTCCAGGTTACATGGCGGTGTTAGCTGGTGAAGTTATTCACTTAGTTCAATGTGTACCAGTAGAATTAAAAGTCAGGAAAACAGAAGAATGTTATAATCGTCTACCAGTACAACGAGGAAATGAGAGCGTTTTCCTGACACCACGTACCCATGTTGTTGTAACACAGGCGACACAAATCCCTTGTAATTCTCCATTACTTCAGTTCTATCGTCTTGCTGATACTTGGTATAAATTGATGCCACACGCAATTGAAACGCTGCCACCAATCCAAATCAAACCCAACGTTAAGGTGACATGGAAATACCAAAATCCTAGTCATTTAGCAACCAGCGGGATACATAGTGAAGAAGATCGGGAGAAAATGCGCGATCGCATTATGTTCCCGATGGAGAACACAGCAGTT
>NW_021681242.1:145045-145275 GCF_001412515.2 Diachasma alloeum | reverse complement strand
ATATTTAATTGTCAATTATCGTAAGAACCTCATCAATCCATCGAACAAGGATAAGACACCTTCCGGTCACAGTATTTCAAAGCCAAGTATCGACCAAGTCTCTCAATAAAATCGAAAACAAATAATTCAAGTTATTTTCACGCAAAGTATCTATAATACCTCGTAATATTATGGTAAAATTATGAGGCAGGTATCGGACAGAATATTTAAATGTCAAGTATCGTAAGAAC
>NW_021681242.1:144149-144826 GCF_001412515.2 Diachasma alloeum | reverse complement strand
TGTGAGCGGCGTCAGCCATGGCCTCGGCCATACCGTGCCTAAGGATGCGCGGCACGAGGGGAGCTGTGTCGCTAACGGTGCCTCTCAGAAACCTGGGCGACCTCTGAGAGTAGTCTTGGGTGTAACCCACCCGAGACAAGCCAAGCCCTGGGCAATCGCGGCAATGCACCAGGTGAAAACGCTTAACCGCGGTACTCGTGCGACTAAAATGGAAACCAATTTAAAAAATCTTGATATTGAAAAAGCAACTTCGGGTGGGGCCAGCGATGGCGAACACACGAAGTCTGACAAGGCTGACCAGTCTGGTACCGATGTGAATCGGGTCAGACTGAGTGGAGCCGAGAGAAGACGTCGCAAGAGAGCGAAGCTGCATCAAACCTCGGGGGCGATTGCAACCTTGACGGNCTACGAGCTCATTCAAGTTTGCAGTTATGTCGGAGTCATATCCGGATCAGAAACTGGGTACTGAAGAGATAACGGAGGTGGAGAAACTCCTGAAGAGGGCCATTCTGGCGTTACCTGACGGGGTGAAAGCACCCACCTTCAACGGTGTCTGGGAAAGAGAAGGTGTGGCAATGGTGTGCTGCACTGATGAGGAAACGGGAAATTGGCTGAAAAGCCTGTTCCCCGAAAACAAAATAGTTGGACTTACTGTACGTGTGGTCGCAGCCTCGGAA
>NW_021681242.1:82079-137146 GCF_001412515.2 Diachasma alloeum | reverse complement strand
GTTCTTACGATACTTGACATATTAATATTCTGTCCGATATTTGCCTCATAATTTTATCATAATATTACGAAGTAATATAGATACTTTGCGTGAAAATAACATGAATTATTTTATTTCGATTTTATTGAGAGACTTGGTCGATACTTGGCTTTGAAATACTGCGGCCGGAAGCTGTCTCATTCTTGTTCGATAGATTGACGATGTTCTTACGATAATTGACATTTAAATATTCTGTCCGATACCTGCCTCATACTTTTACCATAATATTACGAGGTATTATCGATACTTTGCGTGAAAATACTTTGAATTATTTTCATTCGATTTTATTACGAGACTTGGACAATACTTTGTTTTGATACACCTTAGCGAATGACCGCCTCACTCTTGTTCGATTGATTGACGAGGTTCTTACGATACTTGACATATTAATATTCTGTCCGATACCTGCCTCAAACTTTTACCATAATATTACGAGGTATCATCGATACTTTGCTTGAAAATACTTTGAATTATTTTTTTTCGATTTTACTCCGAGACTTGGTCGATACTTGGCGTTGAAACACTGCGACTGGTGACTGTCTCATTCTTGTTCGATTGATTGACGATGTTCTTACGATACTTGACATATTAATATTCTGTCCGATACCTGCCTCATACTTTTACCATAATATTACGAGGTATCATCGATACTTTGCGTGAAAATACTTTGAATTATTTTTATTCGATTTTATTACGAGACTTGGTCGATACTTGGCTTTGAAACACTGCGACCGGTGACTGTCTCATTTTTGTTCGATTGATTTACGATGTTCTTACGGTAGTTGATATATTAATATTCTGTCCGATACCTGCCTCATACTTTTACCATAATATTACGAGGTATTATCGATACTTTGTGTGAAAATACTTAGAATTATTTTTATTTGATTTTATTACGAGACTTGGACAATACTTTGTTTTGTTACACCTTAGCGAATGACTACCTCACTCTTGTTCGATTGATTGACGATGTTCTTGCGATACTTGACATATTAATATTCTGATTATTGATGCTCCTGCAATAGTACTTCGTCATCTCCCAAAGTTAGCTCACAGTATATACAAGTAATTCTCATTCCTCCGTTTTAAACCTATCAGCGCCATCTCCCATGTATATCATCAACTGACTTCGTCGATAGGGAAGACTAAGTTTACATTATCACTACGTTTCACCCTCTTGTATTTACGTGTGTGTTCAGTTGCCGAATTTACCAGATCTGTGGTCAGTTGCAGATGTGTTCAGTTGACTGTGTCCAGTTGCACCCATCCCAGGTTGGGTTAGCGTTGGTTGGGCGCCGCCCCGCGAGAAACTAGCGAGTCGAGAGGGGGAAAAATTCGCAGCGGTGGCGTGGCGAACTAGATAAAAACTAGCATTCAGCTCGCGCGTAGATTTGAACGAGTTATGATGTAACAAATGGTGCGTTACAGTCACGCCGAAAGATGTGTGAGAACAGTTGAGACGCTATTCTCCCGTCAATTTCATATTGATGGCGGAAATGATGAGGTGAGCAGAGAGATGGCGCGCGTCTGTAGTTTTCAAGTTCAATTGAATTAGTTTACAAAAGAGGTAAACGAAACCAGATAATTCGTACAGCCAAAAAATAGTTTAATCAAATAAAATATATGATTTATTCGGTCGAATAAATCATTAACCATTGATTTAAATCAACTTCATTGGTTCAATTAAACCATTTTCCTGGAAGTACGGGAAATTCACGGAAATGAAATGAATTGAATTTTGAAAGAAAAAAAATTATGAGATTTTCGAATCAAGTAAAGGGACTTCTCTCATTACTGTTTCCTCTTCCAATGTACTTTACGAGCTCGAGAAATTATTATAATCTTTCCCTAAATGTAACATCAAACTTTCATCTGCAAGTTTCATAGATTTTTACAATTCTGAAGGTTCTTAACGATTTGTTAAGGTTATCGATGACGCAATCGGAGCGTCTCTATGTAACTTGGAGCTGCTTGGATTTTGGATGGAATCTATTCAGTTGTTATGAAGTAAGAAAAAATAATATATTATCTGTCAATCGATTGTGAGAAATTAGGAAAATTGAAAAAGAATATCTAAAGAATTGAGTGTCTTTCAAAATGACGTGCGTAAAAGACCGAAAGATGGTGAACACCCGTGAATAAATGGCCGCGAGTTAACAGTGTGATAATTTGAATGGAGTGGGAAAATGCGACGAATCTTGATGGTAAGTATTGATTTTGTTTACTACAATAATTTTGAAAAAATCGGGATGCGAGATCTAATGTTACAGCAAGTTTTATGCGTGAAACTTGCCGATTTTGGAAATGAGATGACTCATTCATTGGTTTCAATATTCATGATTTTTTTTTTTAATCAACTCTTCGATCATTTCCGCATAATGGACACCCTGTAGTACATTGTCCTCCATTATTGTGTCGTCCTGGTGAAACCAAAGAAGGCGATACCTGTAATGACAGTCGCTGCGGTGTTATAGGCGATAACAAAGGCGGCACTAGTCGCGGCAGTCACTGCGGTAATTAAGGCGATAACAAGGGCGGCAATTGTCGCCGCAGTCACTGCGGTAATTGAGGTGATATCGAGAGCGGCACTTGTCGCGACAGTCACTGCCGTAATTAAGGCAATAACATAGGCGGAATTTGTCGCGGCAGTCAGTGCGGTAATTGAGGCGATATCAAGGGCGGCACTTGTCACCGCAGTCACTGCGATAATTGAGGTGATATCGAGAGCGGCACTTGTCGCAGCAGTCACTGCGGTAATTGAGGTGATATCGAGAGCAGCACTTGTCGCGACAGTCACTGCGGTAATTGAGGCGATATCGAGGGCGGTACTTGTCGCCGCAGTCCTTGCGGTAATTAAGGCGATAACAAAGGCGGCACTTATCGCGGCGTTCACTGCGGTAATTGACGCGATATCAAGGGCGGCACTTGTCACCGCAGTCACTGCGGTAATTGAGGTGATATCGAGAGCGGCACTTGTCGCGACAGTCACTGCGGTAATTAAGGCGATAACAAGGGCGGCACTTGTCGCGGCAGTCACTGCGGTAATTGAGGCGATATCAAGGGCGGCACTTGTCACCGTAGTCACTGCGGTAATTGAGGTGATATCGAGAGCAGCACTTGTCGCGACAGTCACTGCGGTAATTAAGGCGATAACAAGGGCGGCACTTGTCGCCGCAGTCACTGCGGTAATTGAGGCGATATCAAGAGCGGCACTTGTCGCAGCAGTCACTGCGGTAATTGAGGTGATATTGAGAGCAGCACTTGTCGCGACAGTCACTGCGGTAATTGAGGCGATAACAAGGGCGGCACTTGTCGCCGCAGTCACTGCGGTAATTGAGGCGATATCAAGAGCGGCACTTGTCGCAGCAGTCACTGCGGTAATTGAGGTGATATTGAGAGCAGCACTTGTCGCGACAGTCACTGCGGTAATTGAGGCGATAACAAGGGCGGCACTTGTCGCCGCAGTCACTGCGGTAATTGAGGCGATATCAAGAGCGGCACTTGTCGCAGCAGTCACTGCGGTAATTGAGGTGATATTGAGAGCAGCACTTGTCGCGACAGTCACTGCGGTAATTAAGGCGATAACAAGGGCGGCACTTGTCGCCGCAGTCACTGCGGTAATTGAGGCGATATCAAGGGCGGCACTTGTCACCGCAGTCACTGCGGTAATTGAGGTGATATCGAGAGCGGCACTTGTCGCGACAGTCACTGCGGTAATTAAGGCGATAACAAGGGCGGCACTTGTCGCCGCAGTCACTGCGGTAATTGAGGCGATATCAAGGGCGGCACTTGTCACCGCAGTCACTGCGGTAATTGAGGTGATATCGAGAGCGGCACTTGTCGCGACAGTCACTGCGGTAATTAAGGCGATAACAAGGGCGGCACTTGTCGCCGCAGTCACTGCGGTAATTGAGGCGATATCAAGGGCGGCACTTGTCACCGCAGTCACTGCGGTAATTGAGGTGATATCGAGAGCGGCACTTGTCGCGACAGTCACTGCGGTAATTAAGGCGATAACAAGGGCGGCACTTGTCGCCGCAGTCACTGCGGTAATTGAGGCGATATCAAGGGCGGCACTTGTCACCGCAGTCACTGCGGTAATTGAGGTGATATCGAGAGCGGCACTTGTCGCGACAGTCACTGCGGTAATTAAGGCGATAACAAGGGCGGCACTTGTCGCCGCAGTCACTGCGATAATTGAGGCGATATCGAGAGCGGCACTTGTCGCCGCAGTCATTGCGGTAATTAAGGCGATAACAAAGGCGGAACTTATCGCGGGATTCACTGCGGTAATTGAGGCGATATCAAGAGGGGCACTTGTCTCAGCAGTCACTGCGGTAATTGAGGTGATATCGAGAGCAGCACTTGTCGCCACAGTCACTGCGGTAATTGAGGAGATATCCAGGGCGGCATTTGTCACCGCAGTCACTGCGGTAATTGAGGTGATATAGAATGCGGCACTTGTCGCGACCGTCGCTTCGGTAATTAAGGCGATAACAAGGGAGAACAAGGGCGGCACTCGTCGCGGCAGTCCCTTAATTACCGCAGTGACTATTGCTACAAGCGCCGCTCTCGATGTCACCTCAATTACCGACGTGACTGCGGTGACAAGTGCCGGCCTTGATATCGCCTCAATTACCGCAGTGACTGCCGCGACAAGTGCCGCCCTTGTTATCGCCTTAAATACCGCAGTGACTGTCGCGACAAGTGCCGCTTTCGCTATCACCTCAATTACCGCAGTGACTGCTGCGACAAGTGCCGCTCTTGATATCGCCTCAATTACCGCAGTGAATCCCGCGATAAGTTCCGCCTTTGTTATCGCCTTAAATAGCGCAGTGGCTGTTGCGACAAGTGCTGATCTCGATATCACCTCAATTACCGCAGTGACTGCCGCGACAAGTGCCGCCCTTGATATCGCCTCAATTACCGCAGTGACTGCCGCGACAAGTGCCGCCTATGTTATCGCCTTAATTACGGCAGTGACTGTCGCGACAAGTGCCGCTCTCGATATCACTTCAATTACCGCAGTGACTGCGGCGACAATTGCCGCCCTTGTTATCGCCTTAATTACCGCAGTGAATCCCGTGACAAGTGCCGCCCTTGTTATTGCCTCAATTACCGCAGTGACTCCCGCGATAAGTCCCGCCCTTGTTATCGCCTTAATTACCGCAGTGGCTGTCACGACAAGTGCTGCTCTCGATATCACCTCAATTACTGCAGTGACTGCTGCGACAAGTGCCGCTCTTGATATCGCCTCTATTACAGCAGTGACTGCGGTGACAAGTGCCG
This sequence comes from Diachasma alloeum, assembly GCF_001412515.2. Classification (NCBI taxonomy): domain Eukaryota; kingdom Metazoa; phylum Arthropoda; class Insecta; order Hymenoptera; family Braconidae; genus Diachasma; species Diachasma alloeum. The sequence continues at coordinate 131,818 of NW_021681242.1, read as the reverse complement.
CCCTTGATATCGCCTCAATTCCCGCAGTGACTGCCGCGACAAGTGCCGCCCTTGTTATCGCCTTAATTCCCGCAGTGGCTGTCGCGACAAGTGCTGCTCTCGATATCACCTCAATTACCGCAGTGACTGCTGCGACAAGTGCCGCTCTTGATATCGCCTCTATTACAGCAGTGACTGCGGTGACAAGTGCCGCCTTTGTTATTGCCTTAATTTCCGCAGTGACTGTTGCGACATGTGCCGCCCTTGTTCTCCATGTTTATTGCCTTAATTACCGCAGTGATTGTCGCGACAAGTGCTGCTCTCGATATGACCTCAATTGCCGCAGTGACTGCGCTGACAAGTGCCGCCCTTGATATCGCCTCAATTACCGCAGTGAATCCCGCGATAAGTGCCGCCTATGTTATCGCCTTAATTACCGCAATGACTGCGGCGACAAGTGCCGCTCTCGATATCGCCTCAATTATCGCAGTGACTGCGGCGACAAGTGCCGCCCTTGTTATCGCCTTAATTACCGCAGTGACTGTCGCGACAAGTGCTGCTCTCGATATCACCTCAATTACCGCAGTGACTGCTGCGACAAGTGCCGCTCTTGATATCGCCTCGATTACCGCAGTGACTGCGGTGACAAGTGCCGCCTTTGTTATTGCCGTAATTACCGCAGTGTCTGCCGCGACAAGTGCCGCCCTTGTTCTCCCTGGTTATCGCCTTAATTACCGCAGTGACTGTCGCGACACGTGCTGCTCTCGATATCACCTCAATTACCGCAGTGCCTGCTGCGACAAATGCCGCCCTTGATATCGCCTCAATTACCGCAGTGACTGCCGCGACAAGTGCCGCCTTTGTTATCGCCTTAATTACCGCAGTGACTGCGGCTACAAGTGCCGCTCTCGTTATCGCCTCAATTATCGCAGTGACTGTCGCGACAAGTGCCGCTCTCGATATCACCTCAATTACCGCAGTGACTGCGGTGACAAGTGCCTCCCTTGATATCGCCTCAATTACCGCAGTGAATCCCGCGATAAATGCCGCCTTTGTTATCGCCTTAATTACCGCAATGACTGCGGCGACAAGTGTCGCCCTCGATATCGTCTCAATTATCGCAGTAACTGCCGCGACAAGTGCCGCCCTTGTTATCGCACTCAATTACCGCAGTGAATCCCGCGATAAGTGCCGCTTTTGTTATCGCCTTAATTACCGCAATGACTGCGGTGACAAGTGCCGCCCTTGATATCGCCTCAATTACCCCAGTGACTGCCGCGACAAGTGCCGCCCTTGTTATCCCCTTAATTACCGCAGTGACTGCGGCGACGAGTGCTGCCCTCGATATCGCCTCAATTACCGCAGTCACTGCGGTGACAAGTGCCGCCCTTGTCATTGCCTTAATTACCGGAGTGACTGGCGCGACAAGTGCTGCTCTCGATATCACCTCAATTATCGCAGTGACTGCGGTGACAAGTGCCGCCCTTGTTATCGCCTTAATTACCGCAGTGACTGTCGCGACAAGTGCTGCTCGCGATATCACCTCAATTCCCGCAGTGACTGCTGCGACAAGTGCCGCTCTTGATATCGCCTCAATTACGGCAGTGTATCCCGCGATAAGTTCCGCCTTCGTTATCTCCTTAATTACCGCAATGACTGCGGCTACAAGTGCCGCTCTCGTTATCGCCTCAATTATCGCAGTTACTGCCGCGACAAGTGCCGCCCTTGTTATCGCCTCAATTACCGCAGTGAATCCCTAGATAAGTGCCGCCTTTGTTATCGCCTTAATTACCGCAATGACTGCGGTGACAATTGCCGCCCTTGATATCGCCTCAATTACCGCAGTGACTGCCGCGACTAGTGCCGCCCTTGTTATCGCCTAAAACACCGCAGCGACTGTCATTACAGGTATCGCCTTCTTTGGTTCCACCAGAACGACACGATAATTGAGGATAATTTACTACAGGGTGTCCATTATGCGGAAATGATCAAAGAGTTGATTAAAAAAAAAATCATGAATATTGAAACCAATGAATGAATCATCTCATTTTCAAAATCGGCGAGTCTCACGCATAATAGAATAGAATAGAATAGAAAATGTGCGGCCGGTCACTTGAAGCTNAATAGAAAGAGTGCGGCTGGTCACTTAAAGCGCCCAGAGTCACCTAAATCATACGATCTTTTGTAACTTCCGCCTTAGTTTCGGTCAGTCACACAGCCCCAGCCCTGTGTTTCTCACTAGGCTAATAAGGCTGGTGACAGCCGCTTGTTGTAAGTCCTCTGGTTCCAGGAAAGCCTGGCCCCAGATGTTATAGCGACGGAGTCCTAATTGGGGGCATTCACATAAAATGTGGATGACGCCCACCTTATCGCCTCCGCACATTCTGCAGTCTTGTTGTTCTGCAAGTTTCATCTTGAACAGATGAGCTCTGAGAGCTGTATGACCCGTAAGGAGCCCTACTGCTACCCTCAATCCGCTCTGTGCAGCTCCAGAAGCTTTCTGGTCCTAACTCTTAGTTGCCCTCTCATAAGCAGTTTCGCTTGTCTGCAGGTCGCAACTTTCTCCCAACGTCTGCCATGATCCCGCTGGAAATGATCTTTAATAAGCGTTTTTCTCACTGCGAATGGCATGCCAAGCAGGCCGTGTGAGGGCACCCTTTCTGTACCCTCCTTGGCCAGCTTATCTGCCTCTTCATTACCCAGAATCCCATGGTGACCTGGTACCCAGGTTACGGTGACCTGGTTGTTTTTACCCAGTGTGTTCAATGCCTGCATGCATTCCCACACCACTTGTTNCTCCTGTTGCAGCCCTCAGAAAGGTTCCCTGTAGGCTTTTCAACAGGTTCTTATGCATAAAAAATGCTGTAACATTCGATCTCGCGTCCCGATTTTTTCAAAATTATTGTAGTAAACAAAATCAATACTTACCATCAAGATTCTTCGCATTTTCCCACTCCATTCAAATTATCACACTGTTAACTCACGGCCATTTGTTCACGGGTGTTCACCATCTTTCGGTCTTTTACGCCCGTCATTTTGAAAGACACTCAATTCTTTAGATATTCTTTTTCAATTTTCCTCATTTCTCACAATCGTTTGACAGATAAATTATTATTTTTTCTTACTTCAGAACAACTGAATAGATTCCATCCAAAATCCAAGCAGCTCCAAGTTACATGGAGACGCTTCGATTACGTCATCGAAGACCTTGACATATCGTTAAGAACCTTCAGAATTGTAAAAATCTATGAAACTCGAAGATGAAAGTTTGATGTTTCATTTACGGAAAGATTATAATAATTTCTCGAGCTCGTGAAATACATTGGAAGACGAAACAGTAATGAGAGAAGTCCCTTTACTTGATTCGAAAATATCATAATGTTTTTTCTTTCAAAATTCAATTCATTTCATTTCCGTGAATTTCCCGTACTTCCAGGAAAATGGTTTACTTGAACCAATGAAGTTGATTTAAATCAATGGTTAATGATTTATTCGACCGAATAAATCATACATTTTATTTGACTAAACTATTTTCTGGCTGTACGAATTATCTGGTTTCGTTTACCTCTTTTGTAAACAAATTCAATTCAACTTGAAAACTACATACGCGCGCCATCTCTCAGCTCACCTCATCATTTCCGCCATCAATACGAAATTGACGGGAGAATAGCGACTCAACTGTTCTTCCACATCTTTTGGCGTGACTCTAACGCACCATTGATGTTCATTTTTTGAACTCCCTCGAAAGCTATCGCGCGCCATAACCCGATCCTCTCATTGGCCTACCAATTAATTATTAATTCATCTAGAAAACGGCTAAAAAAAGATTTTTTTTATTATTTTTCCCGTATTCAGGAGGTCATTTTACGTTGGTGGCCGGGAGGTTCTCCACCAATAAATATACACCCTGTATACTGCCGAGTTACCCGCACAGGCAGTTCGCCCAGCCGTCAGATTCGACCGTGGCGCCATCCCTCCGTTGGGGTCGAACTATTTTTGGCTTGGGACCGAAACGAACGAGCGGTTCGTAACTCGATGGTTTTAGTTCGTGCTCCAGTGATTGGGTAGAGTGGGGGAATTTGGACGAATTTTTAATGCCGGCAACGGCAACTCAAACCTCCACAATAACAAAAACAAAGTAAATATCCGGAGCACAGTGGGTTTAGGAAAAAAATTGCATAATTTAGAAAAATATATGTATTTAATTAACACTGACGGTGCTGATGAGTTCGCAAGTATTGGAGTATTTTGTATTTTCTTCGTCTCGGTAAATATTCAATCATTTTGAGAATGAGTTATTCTGGAGAGGGAAATTGTCAAAAGACTGATTGCCATAGATTTTCTCAACTACACAGAAGTCTCTTAACATAAACTCCGAAAATTACGCATTCCATAATCTATTGACAATATCATTGTTGAATGAAAACTTCTCTCAATTTTGTTATTGATGCAATATGAAAATAAAAGGATAATAATATTTGAAACTTTTGATTCAGACAGACCATCAGAAACAACTTCTATTTGCTATTCATGAAATTTTCTGAACGATTTTTTTTTTGTTAAAGGGTTTGTTTATTTCATTTGAATGTAAAGTAACTGATAAAGTTTTTTTTTAGTAGAATTCTTAAAATATCCATTTTTGCAAGAATGGATATTTTAACTGTACAATCGTCAAAATAAGTTCTGGGAGTATAGTTTTTTTTAACAATTTAGGAAGTAATTTTTTGGATTCTCAGAGGAATGAATTTAATGAGAATGGGTTTTCTAGGATTTCAGCATTTTCAGATTTTCTGTTCCAATTTTTCGAATTATTGTGAAGAGAATGAGGGAGAATTGAGTAAAATAATTGGAGTTTAAAATTAATGAGTAGACATATTATCATTGAAGGGTTATTTAGGATTGAAATAACGATTAAACACAGTTTTATTATCGTAAATGTAATTAAGTTTTATTCAGCAACGTAACACGACAACGGTCGAGGCACAAGTGGTGCATAGTACGAGTATATCTCGTAGAGGCGCAACGGCGCCGTGGCGACACATTCACCCACACTGTCGGTAATAAGGAGACTGGCGTAGGGCGCCACATTCAACACTACCGCCATTGACAGTATCCTTGATTCCTCTCCAGTCTTTTTCTCTCCTAATAATCTGTTCTCGTTTATCACAAAGTTTCTTATTTGGTAACTTTATCTCGCCTCAGTATTCTCGCCAGGTAATTTCGTCAGTTTAATCTCATTAGTTTTTCCATCTCGCCAATTTTAACTCTCCAAGAAAGGTCTCGCCAATTTTATCTCTCCAAGAAGGTCTTGCCAAATTAGTTATTTCCTAGACAAACGAAAGAAAATAATTTAAATATTTACTTTCATTATTAGGTCCATCAAACGCTTGTGTGCTTCAAACGTCAATGGTTTGGTGAAAACATCAGCTAGCTGATCCCTTGAGCCAATCCAAATGATTTTCATATAATTCTTTTCAACATATTCCTTTACATAATGTAATTTGTTCTCTACAATGTGCCTCAATTTCATTCCTCCATTTGTTTCTCCACTCACAATAGCAGATTTATTATCACACCTTAAGATCATTGGAACAGGGGGATCAACCAGTATCAGTTTCAAAGAGTTGTGCAACGACATCATTTCTCGACTCGCCTCGCTCATTGCAACATACTCAGCTGTACACGTAGAAGGTGCTACTATAGTTTGTTTGTGAGTTCGCCAAATGATCGAATCACCAAACAGTCTAATCACAAATCCACAAGTTGCGATTGAATCTTTACAATCAGAAAAACTCACATCAGAATAACCCTGAATGTCATTGGTCTCACCTGAATAGCTCAGACCCAAGCCCGTAGTACCTCTCAGATACCGAAAAATTCTGTTTACCATTTCCTAATCACTTTCTTTAGGATTTACTTGATGTCTGCTTATCACATTGACTGCATATGCAATGTCTGGTCTCGTAGCACCAGCCAAATACAAAAGACTATCTATGGCCTCTCTATAAGGAATGTTTGCTTTTGTTTCTGTCCTTTTCAAAGTCCCATTATCATATTCTGTTTCTTTTAATTTTCTCTCATTATTAGCTACTTGAGAAGTATTCATTGGTGTACGTTGTGGATGTGCTTTATCAAAGCCAAACCTACTTAATATCTTTTGAATATATTTTTCCTGATTTAATTTAATAATCTGATTTTCTCGGTCTCGCCTAATAATCATGCTCAGGAATTCCTTGGGTTCTCCCAGGACTGTCATTTCAAATTCGCTACATAAATTACTCTTTACTTCAGCCAATTTATCATTATTATTACTCGCCAATAACATATCATCTACATAAAGTAGCAGAAGCAAGAACTTCATCTCGCCAAGTGAATAAACAAGGTTCTAAATCCGAGTTCTGCAGACCCATACTCAAGCTACTTCAGTGAATTTTACATTCCATCGTTTCGGACTGATACGAAGACCATAAAGTGCTTTCTCCAATTTGCACACATTTTCTTGCCTATCTTTGTCAGTATGATTAGTTCCTTCTGGAATTTCCATATAAATTTCATCTATTACACCATTGAGGAAAGCAGTTTTAACATCTAGCTGATACACCTCTAGATTATATTTGTTTATAATTGATATAACTATTCTCACTAAAGGTAAACGAGCTACTGGAGCATAAGTTTCCCTTAATTAATAAAGGTTCTTATCCTTGAAACCTCTGATTACTAGTCTCGCTTTGAATCTTATTTTTCAATTTGCCTCATTTTTACACTTGAAAACCCATTTTGAATCAATGACATTTAATCTTTTTCCATTTATCATACTTAGAGGTCTTTTGAAAATTTTCCATACTTGATTTCTTTCTAACGAGTTTACTTCTCCATCAACCGCATTTAACCAATAATCTTTATTTTTACTATTTATAGCTTCTCGATAATTTGAGGGATCTTCATTTATGCTTGATAAAAGTGCATAATACACTTCATCTTCCTTTTATGCTAAATCTATCTCGCCTACATTACTGATAACACTAGTGAAGAAAACATTTCCTTTCACGTTCTCATGAATTTCCAACTCTGAAAAGCTATTATTATTTATTGTTTTATCTTTTATATCAACTGTCTTCATTTTCTTGGTAATGTTTCGTTCTGAAACTTCTTTCCTTGGTCTACCTCTTTTGCGTTTTATCTCTCCCTCCGGTTTTGAAGAATCCTCGGCCTCACCTCGATTCTTTTCGAACTCAACAAACCATTCATCTTTATTCTCCATTTCTCCATAGTCTGGGAAATCTTTGATACCGTTTCCCTTGTATTTATCCCCATACACTAATTTTTCATTGAATTTAACATGTGTACTTTCATAATATTTTCCTAGCTCTGGCTTTAAGAGTTGATACCCTGTTGGAGTATATCCAACCAAGACCATACCGACACCTCGAGGTCCAAACTTTGGGCCAGCATTTCTAGCAATTTTTACATAACTTAAACTACCGAATCTTTTGATTTGATTAATATCAAAGCTGTGATCAGGCGCGAATCTTTCTAAAGGAGTTATCATATTGTTTGATTTATTTGGAGTCCTATTGTGAGCGTAAACTGCAGGAGTTAAGCCCAGATCCCACATGCCCTCTGGCAGTCTCGAGTCAAACATATAACATCTCACTTTTTTCTTCATAGTTTGATTAAATCTCTCAGCGAAACCATTGTGTTCAGGTGTATCAGGGGAAGCTAATTGTAATTCCGCCCCTTAAACCCTTAAGAACGTCAACTGTATGCCCGCCTAAATCCTCTGTTCCCTGATCTGATCTAAGATAACACACTTTCGCGTCACAACCCAGTAAATTACGCGCACTTCTGATGAACATCTCAAGACAACGTCCTGTTTCACTTTTCGCCTTCATTGGATAAGCCATAGCGAATCTTGAGAGTCATCGATGAACACAGAAATAAATCTGTATCCCTTAGGATGAGAAATTGGATTAATAGGCGTCATCACATCTGAGTGAACTATTTGCAATGGTGCTGTTGCTCGCCTGCGCACCGATGGGAATGTTAATTTATTGAATTTAGACGTTAACCACACTTCACAATCTCTAATAAATTCATCATCAGATTTTACTGCATTTAATTCTTTATTATCTGGGAATTTCTTTTGTAATGCCTTGAGGTAACTTGTTGAGGCATTTCCAAATCTACAATGCCACAACATGACATTCGGATTCTTCAAATACCTATCTTTGTCAATTGAAAGTTTTGGAAAAACTTCTACCGAATCATCCCATGGTAATTCATCAACATCTTGCAATTTCCTGTCCCAAATGGTGTAATCAAAATTTGATTGTTCATAGGAAATCTTTTCTTTAGTAATTATTTTCTCATTTATTAAGTTTTCACTCCCTTTTTCATTATGCTTTTCTTCCTTTGCCTTTTCTTCAATTTTATTTTCTTCCTCATTACTCTTATCAATTTCGTCTATTTTCTCACTTGTTTCATTCTGTAAATTTGCTGTGACACTTCTGGTAAGATATCTTTTCTCCTCATTCTCACCCCCAGTGACATCAGCAACATTTGCTACTATTCGCCTGTTTATTTGCTTGAAAGAATTCTCACTGATAGAGTTTGACTTTACTATTTCTAAATCGATTATCCAGTAAGGTTTTCTATAAATTCCCGAGATGAAAAGTTCATTCGACAATGGATCAAATATATCAATTTTCTTGTCATTTAAGTAGATTGCTAATCCCATTTCGGTAAATTTTCTTAATGATGGTAGATTTGCTTTAAAAGCTTCTGCAAAAATAACTTTGTCAATTTCTAGTAATTTACCACTCGCCAGTTCAATTTCTATTTTTCCTGCTCCCTCCGTTTTTAAGTCCGCTGACTCATTTTTATTAGCACACCTTATTACTCCACAATCTAATTCATTGAATGTTTTAAATAGAATCCTAGAATTTGTTAAATGCTCGGTCGCGCCTGAATCTGCCAAAAAGTCTGTCAGAAACTTATTTCCATTTGTTACGTCTGGAGACGTATCGCATTTGTATTGAAATGAAAGAAAAATTGATAATGATTGAAAAATAATGGAATTAGAAAATGATGAATAATACGTGGTTTCAAAAAGCATTTCGCATTGGAGGTAATTGAAAGCAAGTCTCATTTTTAATCGATATTACTCGTGAAGATATAAGAAGGAATTTAATGAAGAAAAAAAGGTATAAAAAAAAGAATAAGTTCATGCAACGATCATGTGATCGTTGGGTGGCAACACTTTGAATTGTCTCCAAGAGCGTTATCACCAGGAGGTTCAGGTATCCGTGCCGAGGTGTACCTTGGTGCATCGACATCATGTCATGCCCCCTCCTTTGACAAACACATCAAAATTCATACACATACATTAATTAGTACATCCTCGCAATCCGAGGTGATAAAAGAGCGTCGATGCACCCCCAAAGTTAGTTCCCGCCATTCTTCGTTCCAGGTCATTTCTCGCGTCGTCTAAACCATTCAAAAGTTGAAGAATTTGGTCCTTCTTCTTACTTCTCTCTTGAAGAGAAACTAATTAAGGTGTGAACTTCCGTTCCGAAAAATTGTAAATTTTTTTTACGTGAAATTATTGTGAAATCTAACCAACCGAATATTGGATTACTTCAAGAAACTACAAAAAAATGGATGAGTAAAACAAAATAAATAATAAATTTGATTTAAATCGGGAAATGACATGGTGAAAAGTTAAACGGTTTCAAAAATTCAAGAAAAAAAATCAATAATTATGGAATATTTGAGAATTTTAGTTCGGGGAACTCAATATAAAAAAAAGTTCCAATTCTTGATGTAAATTTTCGCGTTGGTTCGAGGGAAAAATTTTATATTGTATGACAATTTATATTCAAAATTGGTGAAAATTAATCCATTTGTAAATTGTTTAATTCAAAGAATTTGATTTCGTTGAAATTTCAATATAATTTAAAGAAATATTGACTTCATTTATTGTGAATTGTTATCCTCTATTATTCTAACAATTCACTCGACTCCAATCCCGAGCTATTACCGAAAGGTAGGCTCAAAATAGGAGAAAATAACTGTCATAATTTTCCAGAATTTATTGGATTATTAAAATTATAACTGAATATTTTTCCTGGGAAATCATGACGTAACACATTTGTTTGTTGACTATCTGCATAAAATATTTCAGCACTTGGCTGATCATAGTTTTCTTTTTCCTTACCTTGACTGGAGTTATTTTTCTCTGTAGGTTTGTCGGATTTGGATTTCTTGTTTGATTTGTGAGATGACTTAAACCCGTGTTTGTTCTCGCCTCTTTTATAAGAGAACCGACTCTTATTGAATCTTCCTCTTTTACTTGGACCATATGTTTCACCTCTCATTGGTCTTTTCGTTCCTCTACTGTTACTTCTATATTGATCTTGATAATTATTTCGATAATTAATTTTTGAATTGGAATTGTACCTTGGAGTCTGTTTAGAGTATCCTGAGCCACTTGGTTTATTGTCATTGTGGGGTACGTTTGGGCAATCTCTTGCCTTGTGATTCCCAAACTGGTTGCACCTGTAGCACAAGTATCCTTTCCGTTTATTGGGACAGTCTGGTTCCTTGCGTCCATATGCCTGACAAGCAACACACCTTGGCCCCTTGTGCTGTGCAAGATTAGCAGTTTTAATATCAGAATCTGAGAGCTCACTTTTCATAGTAGCTTCTTTTTCTAATATCGCAATTTTCAACTCGCCAAAAGTCAAGCTTACACCTATAGCTTTCCTTGTTACTTTTTCAATGATTTTAATATTGGGGAAAGCTTTTATTACTGCATTGTAGAATGCATCTTTCTTTTCGCCTGCACTCAAAGGAATGGTGTCAGGAGCATTTTCATAAGTTGCAATTTTTTCATCAAACATATCGTTAAACTCGCCAGCTGTCATTTTAGCAGGATTGTATCTCATATTATAAAGGTCTTGTCTCACCGAGTGTGAAGTTACATTAAACTCAGCCATTTTCAATTCTTTCAGTTTCTTCAATATTTCTTTTGGATCTGTTAATTTAACAATTTTAGGGTGATAACTTCTGTCCAAATGATTGATCAGAATTTCTCTAACTTTGTGCTTCTATTTTGCAAGAGTTTCCTCGTCCACAGTAACCAGAATGCTATCGTCAATGATGTGTAAAAGTTTATTGGTTTTAATTTCTGACGAGAAATAATCATGGAAATGTTCATATTTCATTTTGCTGTCCATTTTGTAATCTCTTTTGAAACTCATTCCCTTGTTAAGCAATTCAATTTGTAACTTATTGCTTACCTCGCCAGCTAATTGACTCAAAGAATTTACGTTGTTTACTTGACTTGACTTTTCCTGATTAATTTCATTGATCTGTTCAATGACTATTGAACTAATGTGATTTTCTAGATTTGTATGCTTATCTGACATCACTCCTCCATTTTGGTCATTGTGCTTTTTGTCCAAGGCACTCAACAGCTCCTGTACTTCCTTTTTATCTTGTGCTCTCGCCTCAGCATTCAGTCTCAACTGCTTTCTATTCTCTGTTAGACCTTCATACAGTGCTTTTGTTGAAGTTATATTTGAGCTACATAGCTTTTCCACCATGCTCTTCAACTCAGTCAACTGTGTGTCGACAGAGACTGTTTTGACAGTCTTGTGGCCATTAGGCTCAACTGATTCATCGTCTAGATTAGAATTTACCAATTTCAATTTAATATTTACTTTATTATCTGCTGCAATCCTGGGTTTCAGTTTGATTTGGTCAGTTTTGTCAACATAAATATTACCTGTGGTTTTCTCGCCTGCACTTATCTCGCCGCCATTTAATNGTTACATTAAACTCAGCCATTTTCAATTCTTTCAGTTTCTTCAATATTTCTTTTGGATCTGTTAATTTAACAATTTTAGGGTGATAACTTCTGTCCAAATGATTGATCAGAATTTCTCTAACTTTGTGCTTCTATTTTGCAAGAGTTTCCTCGTCCACAGTAACCAGAATGCTATCGTCAATGATGTGTAAAAGTTTATTGGTTTTAATTTCTGACGAGAAATAATCATGGAAATGTTCATATTTCATTTTGCTGTCCATTTTGTAATCTCTTTTGAAACTCATTCCCTTGTTAAGCAATTCAATTTGTAACTTATTGCTTACCTCGCCAGCTAATTGACTCAAAGAATTTACGTTGTTTACTTGACTTGACTTTTCCTGATTAATTTCATTGATCTGTTCAATGACTATTGAACTAATGTGATTTTCTAGATTTGTATGCTTATCTGACATCACTCCTCCATTTTGGTCATTGTGCTTTTTGTCCAAGGCACTCAACAGCTCCTGTACTTCCTTTTTATCTTGTGCTCTCGCCTCAGCATTCAGTCTCAACTGCTTTCTATTCTCTGTTAGACCTTCATACAGTGCTTTTGTTGAAGTTATATTTGAGCTACATAGCTTTTCCACCATGCTCTTCAACTCAGTCAACTGTGTGTCGACAGAGACTGTTTTGACAGTCTTGTGGCCATTAGGCTCAACTGATTCATCGTCTAGATTAGAATTTACCAATTTCAATTTAATATTTACTTTATTATCTGCTGCAATCCTGGGTTTCAGTTTGATTTGGTCAGTTTTGTCAACATAAATATTACCTGTGGTTTTCTCGCCTGCACTTATCTCGCCGCCATTTAATTCGCCGCTTTTCGTCTCGCCTCCAGTCAATTCGCTTGACCTGGACTCGCCTGCGGCCCTCGCCTCTGTATTTACCAAATCTTCACTCATTTCACTTGACCCATTCTCGATCACAGCTGTTGTTGACATTTGACTCTTCGGACCGTAACCTGGTAGATACATTGGCTTTTGTTCAGCCAACAATGCAGATTCTAACACAGTTAGACATCTCCATTGATCCTCTGAGAAATCTTTCTTATCTAATTTAAAGAGACCGAAAATTTAGGATTATTGTATCTGGTTACATGTTTTTATATTCAGGTTCGAAATCCCAAACTCGACTTGCTAAACATAAACAAACCGAATTCAGAATGAATGTGCTCTTCAGAAAATTTAAACATAAGACCTCCTCCAAACACACTCGAGTCTTTTATGATTGCGAAATATTGATTTAAATATTTCTCAAGTAATTTGACGTCTTAATATTGCGCGTTTCTAATGTGTATAGTATGCTCGCCTATTTACACATGTACCTGATGTCTCACCTGTTACATATCCTGTTCCTTCGTCTGGAAGTACATGTACTTTATCGTCTATTATTGGTAGGGAGACCACTTCTCCCTCATGGTTTCCTTCGATTAGATGTTGTCTAATTAGGAGTCTCCATACTTCATACAGAAGTTCTTTATCAGCTGTAATTTATTATTTATAAATATCTTCGTCTAAAGATAGCAATTTTTAAATTTAATTTCATTGATTCGACCCATCAAATATTTAATTTGTTATTCTTGCCTATTAAATATTTCTAAATTCAATATTCTCGCCAATTAAATATTTTGATTTGGATGCATCCTCAATTTGTAAATTTCAATTTTGAACTAGTGTCTATTGATTTTATTTTATTGCTTGACATTACGCTGGTGGACCCCGCACACACGCGGAACGTGGCCGAGAAAGAGAGAATCGTTGTTTTCCACACCAATTTTTATATTCACACTAATTTTCGTTTTTCTTTCTATTTCTTATTGTTCTCGCCTTGCTCGTGCAATGTGTGTGGGACTGCAGTCGTCCCTCTCTCTCAGACGCGCTCCGGTTGCGCGTGTGACCCACCCGTTGCATCTACTTGTTGAAGCCTGTTGAAACCCGTGCTCGCCTTTACTGCCGAGATACTATTGTCACGGCTTCACCTGGCTTTCTTCTTTTGTTTTTCTCTAAATATGATTTTATTTATGACAAAAGATATTTCTTGCTTTTCAATGATTTTTTTGTGAAGTTAATAGGATTTCTTTATTAATTCTTTTCAATCTAAAATCTCGATTTCAGGTCGGCGTCGTGGACAATAAATTTCCGGCCGCCATTTTGATCCCTTCCATCTTTCGTTCTCACCAATTCACTTCACTTAATTAATGCATTTTTCAGTACTTACATTTTCTCTGAGTACTCTTCATTTTTCTTCCCGTCAGTCGTCACTCACCCAACTCGCCTCGACTTTTCCTCTTTCTGGATATCCCTTTGTATCACGTGTGATGCACCCGGATACGTGCCCGACCGCCCGATAGCGTCCTTTTTGAAATTTCGGATTTATTGCTTTCAATCCTTTAATTTATGATAAATTTTAATCACGCGCAGTGGAAGCGTGCTGGGCCCATAACCTGAAGGGGTATTTAGGATTGAAATAACGATTAAACACAATTTTATTATCGTAAATGTAATTAAGTTTTATTCAGCAACGTAACACGACAACAGTCGAGGCACAAGTGGTGCATAGTACGAGTATATCTCATAGAAACGCAACGCCGCCGTGACGACACAGTCAGCCACACTGTCGGTAATAAGGAGACTGCCGTAGGCCACATTCAACAATCATGCATTGAAATTGAAAGAAATTGAATTTTTGTCCATAATCTACAACAACCGAATACAAAAACTACAGCATGTATCAAGTGATTTATTGATTGGAAAATCATCTGGTTGTTGGAAAAAAAGTCTGGAAAATTTAGAAAAAATTGAATTGATTGCACAGGTCGTATTAAGAAAATTTTGAGGTTACAATCGCGGTTCCTCGGATCATTTGACAAAAAAATAAACGATAAGATAAAATTTACTTCCACTAGTGATGGAGCTCGTTATCGAATGCTATAAAAGATTAAAAACGTACCCATTTTTATCTTCATTTGTTGTTTTGTTAACTGCCACAGAAATTCTTTAACGATTAAACACGCAGAACTGTGCAGTACGAAGGATCAATGACCCTGACCTACTTTGCACTCGCCGTGAGGGCAGCATTGGGCAGCATGCCAGGCGATCCAGGTGACGTGCATGCGCAGTGGCTGGAGGCCATTAGTGTTATCACCAATCCATGGAAACAATTCAAATTACCCAAAGTGCAGGCAGAGCTTCAGAAGAAGGCAAGTAGGGGGTTTGAGAAAGAAATAAATGGTGGAAATAGCGGCAGCATCCTCCACAGCGATTTCCATTAAAAAATTCCCATTAAGTCATTATGAGGTAATAGAAACAATTATGTTTAATCTTAATACCTCATGTCACCTCTTTAAAATACAATACGAAGGAGACAAAAAACAGGCATCATTTTTTTTTCTTTTCATAGATGAATGCACTGAATGCATTCGTCAAGAAACACTTTTTTCACTCGTATCGTAATGCACTATTATGATCCTGATATTTTAACTGATATTTTTGTTTTTACATTTTTTCAAACAGTTGATGAAAAAATCATTCATTTGGTGATTTTACACGAGAGAGGAAGTATTCATGAAGTAAGAGTTCATTACACTCATGTACAAAAACTATTGAGTAAGAAAATTGACAAGATTCAAGAGTTGAAAAACATATTCAATTCTGTTCATCATTTTTGTACACGTATATTCCATCAACATTCGAAATTAAGAAAGGATGAACAAATAAAAAGCTCAATCCCAACAGTTTCAACAACTACTACGAAAGCATATTATTATCAAATAATTTCACATGTTGAAGTGCTACAGGGAAACTTTATTATGAAATTATCAATAACCAGTATTACAATCAACGATATATTATAAAATTTTTACGGAAATAAAATGAAGCAATGTTTCAAAGTCTTAACTATCTTTTCGGTCTTTAAACGTTGTATTAAACTTAATTATTGGTTAATCATAATAATGTGAATGTTCTTTTCCGTGGGAATGACATTTTTTATTTTTGATATCCAATGAAGACGCAAATTTTTAATGTTTATAATTAATGCATTCATTTCTGAGAAAAATGATCATTCCTCTCCTTGTAATTTTATCCCTGATGAATCATAATTGGGATTATTGTGGATATTTATAGTTGAATAAATTTGTGAGCACGTTTTTGTTTTTAATCTGAACAAACCAGTAAAAAAAATCCTTATCATAATCGTATTCACAACGGAATCAATGAAACTTGAAAAAATTAGAGCCGAGTAAATTGTTTTGGAAGTATATAAGTCTCATCGTTCATTTCTTTGAGAAAAAAACTCACAGTTGAGAAGCCTAATTTGTCATATAGAGTCAAATAAAAACTAGTAGAAAAATTAATAGCAATAAAATCAGATTTTGCGGTGAATTTCACAGATTTTTATATGGAAATGTTCGTGACGTGCCCTCAGTTTTATTTTAATGGCTCAAACGATGTCCACTCAAAGGATGA
Source organism: Diachasma alloeum (assembly GCF_001412515.2). Classification (NCBI taxonomy): domain Eukaryota; kingdom Metazoa; phylum Arthropoda; class Insecta; order Hymenoptera; family Braconidae; genus Diachasma; species Diachasma alloeum. The sequence goes on along the minus strand of NW_021681242.1, from coordinate 115,504 downwards.
TTGTTATTTAATTTGATAACTCCTCGAACGATGTCGACTGATTATCTTCGTCGGGGTACAGGGGCAAATTCTTGAGATGGTCCATTGTCTCCAGCAATTCCATGGCTGCAGTAATTAACTCCTATATCAGATGAAATGTAGCGGTTTGGCGTTGGTAGACAGCCATCAGTTGATCATTAAGGGCTATCAGATCAGCACAAATTGTCGTTAGATGGGATGTCAAGCGTCCGATTACAGAAGTACCGGCGGGAGCTAGGGCATGAAGCAAAAAATTAGAGCCAATTTCAAATATAAAAGAGGTGGAAATCTGGGGAAGACTGAGGTGTCCTTGACCAGTCCATAATACTGGATAGCATCAACAATGAATATTTGGTGGTATGAGTCCTTTTTTGGGAATATTCATTATATTTGTTATTAGTTGAAATTTTTTCGGGGAGTTGAAGGGGTGTTTAGGGACACTTTTTTGTTGAGAAATTCATGTAAAAATTGAACCCCCAAGTGAGACGAATTAATAAAAATGGGGTTCTCCTTTTACCGTCAAATCACACCGAGTAACGAGATAGAAACCAGCTAAGCGTCATAAAAAATTCAAATTTATTATTGAACTCACCATTAACCTCAGCAACCCTGACGGAACCTATAGACTGCTAGTAGAGAGTGAGTTGACTCTTCATTTGTTCCTGGAGTGGAGAAAAAGTTGAGAGATCGTGGAGAGTTGGACTGACAGGGCCAATTCTCTACTTATGAGTAATTTTAGAGAGTAGATAGCTGAGGGGAGGACTATTCTGGGCTTCGTGGATTTAGAACCTTGAGTAATCTGACCCTCTAATCTTTAGAACCTTAGACCTCATGCCTCTCTGAACGCACAGACCCGAAATTTTTTCTGAACGCTGAATGTTATGGCCCTAAAACCTTCCAAACCCTACAGATTATGAATCATATATTGTGACCCTTATATTTTCAGACCCTTATTGATTCTGACCCTTAGATTTTGACCCTAAAAATTTCTGACCCTTAAAAAAGTCTGACTGTCAAATATTTGAACCATATTATTTTTGACCCTTAAAATGAGGCCAACTGTCTATTATCTACTTTTTCTAGAGAGTAGAAAGTTGGGATCGGATGCTTGGTGGGGGCTACTCTCCACTCTCTACAATTTGTGGAGAGTGGATAGTTGGGATTGCGGACTGAATATGTTGTGAAGCTTAATGGTTCTGACCCTAAGATGTTGAATTTTGACCCTAAAAATTTCTGACCCTTAAAAAAGTCTGACTGTCAAATATTTGAACCATATTATTTTTGACCCTTAAAATGAGGCCAACTGTCTATTATCTACTTTTTCTAGAGAGTAGAAAGTTGGGATCGGATGCTTGGTGGGGGCTACTCTCCACTCTCTACAATTTGTGGAGAGTGGATAGTTGGGATTGCGGACTGAATATGTTGTGAAGCTTAATGGTTCTGACCCTAAGATGTTGAATTTTGACCCTAAAAATTTCTGACCCTTAAAAAAGTCTGACTGTCAAATATTTGAACCATATTATTTTTGACCCTTAAAATGAGGCCAACTCTCTACTATCTACTTTTTTTAGAGAGTAGACAGTTGGGATGGGATGCTTGGTGGGGGCTACTCCACTCTCTACAATTTGTGGAGAGTGGATAGTTGGGATTGCGGACTCAATATGTTGTGACCCTTAATGCTTCTGACCCTAAGATTTTGGATTTTGACCCTAAAAATTTCTGACCCTTAAAAAAGTCTGACTGTGCAAATATTTGAACCATATTATTTTTGACCCTTAAAATGAAGCCAACTGGCTACTATCTACTTTTTCTAGAGAGTAGAGAGATGGGATCGGATGCTTGGTGGGGGCTACACTCCACTCTCTACAATTTGTGGAGAGTGGATAGTTGGGATTGCGGACTCAATATGTTGTGACCCTTAATGCTTCTGACCCTAAGATTTTGGATTTTGACCCTAAAAATTTCTTACCCTTAAAAAAGTCTGACTGTGAAATATTTGAACCATATTATTTTTGACCCTTAAAATGAGGCCAACTCTCTACTATCTACTTTTGTAGAGAGTAGAGAGTTGGGATCGGATGCTTGGTGGGGGCTACTCTCCACTCTCTACAATTTGTGGAGAGTGGATAGTTGGGATTGCGGACTCAATATGTTGTGACCCTTAATGCTTCTGACCCTAAGATTTTGGATTTTGACCCTAAAAATTTCTGACCCTTAAAAAAGTCTGACTGTCAAATATTTGAACCATATTATTTTTGACCCTTAAAATGAAGCCAACTCTCTACTATCTACTTTTTCTAGAGAGTAAATCGTTGGGATCGGATGCTTGGTGGGGGCCACTCGCTACTCTTTACAATTTGTGGAGAGTGGATAGTTGGGATTGCGGACTCAATATGTTGTGACCCTTAATGCTTCTGACCCTAAGATTTTGGATTTTGACCCTAAAAATTTCTGACCCTTAAAAAACGATATGCACAAGTTCTGAAATTCGGAGATGCGGAGGAGGCCACAATAGCTCAATTGGCAGAGCACCTGTCCGGCAAACAGAAGATGTGGGATCATACCCCACTTGTGATCGAGCCCGTGTGCTTCCGAATTTTTTCATTTGTGCATTGATGATTATTCAATTATTTCCCTCGTATAGAAGTCCGGAAAGGCGATGGATAGCATATAGCATCCCACTTTCCATGTAATTTATGCCTTAAAAACATCTAAGGTTGACCGAGTAGAATAGCCGAGGGGATAATATAGATTTCTGATCCTTAAAAAAGTCTGAATGTCAAATATTTGAACCATATTATTGTTGACCCTTAAAATGAGGCCAACTCTCTACTATCTACTTTTGTAGAGAGTAGAGAGTTGGGATCGGATGCTTGGTGGGGGCTACTCTCCACTCTCTACAATTTGTGGAGAGTGGATAGTTGGGATTGCGGACTCAATATGTTGTGACCCTTAATGCTTCTGACCCTAAGATTTTGGATTTTGACCCTGAAAATTTCTGACCCTTAAAAAAGACTAACTGTCAAATATTTGAACCATATTATTTTTGACCCTTAAAATGAGGCCAACTCTCTACTATCTACTTTTGTAGAGAGTAGATAGTTGGGATCGGATGCTTGGTGGGGGCTACTCGCCACTCTCTACAATTTGTGGAGAGTGGATAGTTGGGATTGCGGATTCAATATATTGTGACCCTTAATGCTTCTGACCCTAAGATTTTGGATTTTGACGCTAAAAATTTCTGACCCTTAAAAAAGTCTGACTGTCAAATATTTGAACCACATTATTTTTGACCCTTGAAATGAGGCTAACAACTCTCTACTATCTACTTTTTCTAGAGAGTAGAGAGATGGGATCGGATCCTTGGTGGGGGCTACTCTCCACTCTCTACAATTTGTGGAGAGTGGATAGTTGGGATTGCGGACTCAATATGTTGTGACCCTTAATGCTTCTGACCCTAAGATTTTGGATTTTGACCCCAAAAATTTCTGACCCTTAAAANCCCACTTTCTATGTAATTTATGCCTTAAAAACATCTAAGGTTGACCAAGTAGAATAGCCCAGGTGATAATATAGATTTCTGACCCTTAAAAAAGTCTGACTGTCAAATATTTGGACCATATTATTTTTGACCCTTAAAATGAGGCCAACTCTCTACTATCTACTTTTGTAGAGAGTAGATAGTTGGGATCGGATGCTTGGTGGGGGCTACTCGCCACTCTCTACAATTTGTGTAGAGTGGATAGTTGGGATTGCGGATTCAATATATTGTGACCCTTAATGCTTCTGACCCTAAGATTTTGGATTTTGACGCTAAAAATTTCTGACCCTTAAAAAAGTCTGACTGTCAAATATTTGAACCACATTATTTTTGACCCTTGAAATGAGGCTAACAACTCTCTACTATCTACTTTTTCTAGAGAGTAGAGAGATGGGATCGGATCCTTGGTGGGGGCTACTCGCCACTCTCTACAATTTGTGGAGATTGGATAGTAGGGATTACGGACTCAATATGTTGTGACTCTTAATCCTTCTGACCCTAAGATTTAGGATTTTGACACTAAAAATTTCGAACCCTTAAAAAAGGCTGACTATCAAATAGTTGAATCATATTATTTAGTAGTCAGTTGTAGCTCCGTGAAGTGGGCACCCCACTTGGTTGGATTTGAACCAAAATTTCATAATTGATAGATTTTGGGCTGCTCGTGATAGTAGTAACGTTTTTCTTATTTGTCGTTTGAAATTGAGCGTCCAATTCGTTTTTGAAATACCGTTCGGAACTATTCCATAGTTAGAACTGGAGTGGCATTGGATTCTCGTCTGCAATCGTTTGTAGTTGGTTGTAGTTTTGGAATTTTCGCAATCGGAAATCAATTGAGCGTCCAATCGATTTTTGGAGACCAAGTAGGAACTGATTGAAAGCTATAGTCAGAATGAACTCGGATTCCTGTCTAAAATCGTTTGCAGTTGTTTGTAGTGGTCACAAATTTCCAATGCACCGAGAAAACGGGCTGGCAGACAGTTGATATATGTAGAAGGATTTGTTTGTGGTTGTTTCTCACAGTGAAAAAAATTAAGAACCTTATAAACCAACGTTCATACTTGATTGTAGTTTCGAAATTTTCCCAATACGAACTCAAATGAGCATCTGATCGATTTTAGGAGCCCAAAAAGGAAGTTGTTAACAGCTATAGCCAAAATGAGCTCGGATTCCTGTCTAAAATGGTTTGCAGTTGTTTGTAGTACTCCCAGATTTTCAATGCACCGAGAAAAAAGGGTGGTGTAGAGTTGAGATATGTAGAAGAATTCGTTTGTAGGTGTTTCTAACAGTGAAAAAAATCAATAAGAAAAGAAGATCTTTATGAACCAACGTTCATACTTAATTGTAGTTTTGAAATTTTTCCAATCCAAACTCAAACGAGCATCCAATCGATTTTTGGAACCCAAGTAGGAATTTGTTGACAGCTATAGCCAAAATGAGCTCGGATTCCTGTCTAAAATGGTTTGTAGTTGTTTGTAGTACTCACAGATTTTCAATGCACCGAGAAAAAAGGGTGGTGTAGAGTTGAGATATGTAGAAGAATTCGTTTGTAGGTGTTTCTAACAGTGAAAAAATTCAATAAGAAAAGAAGATCTTTATGAACCAACGTTCATACTTAATTACTAATTAATTGCAGGTTTGGAATTTTCCCAATCCGAACTGAAATGAGCGTTCAATCCGTTTTTGAAAGACAGTTAGGAACTCCTTCATAGTTACAGATGGAATGACATTGGATTCTCGTCTGCAATCGTTTGTAGTTGATTGTAGTCCTGGGAATTTTACGATCGGAATCGTAATAAACGTTCAATCGATTTTTTTCAGCCAGTTAGGAACCATTTCATAGTTCTATTTGAAATGACATGGGATTATTATCTGCAATCGTTTGTAGGTGATTGTAGTTTTGGAATTTTCGCAATCGGAAATCAAATGAGCGTCCAATCGATTTTTGGAGACCAAGTAGGAACTGATTGAAAGCTATAGCCAGAATGAGCTCGGATTCCTGTCTTAAGTCGTTTCTAGTTGTTTGGAGTACTAACAGATTTTCAATGCACCGAGAAAAAAAGGTGGCCGGGAGTTGAGATATGTAGAAGAATTCGTTTGTAGGTGTTTCTAACAGTGAAAAAAATCAATAAGAAAAGAAGATCTTTATGAACCAACGTTCATACTTAATTGTAGTTTTGGAATTTTTCCAATCCAAACTCAAACGAGCATCCAATCGATTTTTGGAGCACAAGTAGGAACTTGTTGACAGATATGGCCAAAATGAGCTCGGATTCCTGTCCAAAATGGTTTGTAGTTGTTTGTAGTACTCACAGATTTTCAAAACACCGAGGAAAAAGGGTGGTAGACAATTGAGAAATGTAGAAGGATTGGTTTGTAGTTGTTTCCAACAGTGAAAAAAATCGAAACAATGGAGACCCCTATGAACCCAAGTTCATACTTGATTGTAGTTTTGCAATCGTGATAAACGTTCAATCGATTTTTTTTCAACAGTTAGGAACTATTTCATAGTTGTATTTGAAATGACGTGGGATTCTTATCTGCAATCGTTTGTAGTTGATTGTAGTTTTGGAATTTTCGCAATCGGAAATAAAATGAGCGTCCAATCGATTTTTGAAGACCAAGTAGGAACTCATTGAAAGCTATAGCCAGAATGAGCTTGCATTCCTGTCTAAAATCGTTTGTAGTTGTTTGTAGTGCTCGCAAATTTCCAATGCACGGAGAAAACGGGGTGGCAGACAGTGGAAATGTGTAGAAGGATTTGTTTGCAGTTGTTTCTAACAGTGAAAAAAATCGAAAAAAATGAAGAACCTTATAAACCAAAGTTCATACCTGATTGTTGTTTCCGAATTTTTCCAATACGAACTGAAATGAGCGTTTTTGAAATATAGTTAGGAACGATTTCATAGTTAATGCTGGAGTGACATTGGATTCTCATCTGCAATCGTTTGTAGTTGATTGTAGTTCTGGAAATTTCACGATCGGAATCGTAATAAACGTACAATCGATTTTTTTCAAACAGTTAGGAACCATTTCATAGTTGTATTTGAAATGACGTGGGACTCTTATCTGTTATCGTTTGTAGGTGATTGTAGTTTTGCAATTTTCGCAATTGGCAATCAAATGAGCGTCCAATCGATTTTTGAAGACCAAGAAGGAACTGATTGAAAGCTATAGCCAGAATGAACTCGGATTCCTGTCTAAAATCGTTTGTAGTTGATTGTAGTGCTCACAAATTTCCAATGCACTGAGAAAACGGGGTGGCAGAGAGTTGAGCTATGTAGAAGGATTAATTGTAGTTGTTTCTGACAGCGAAAAAAAAACGAAAAAAATGAAGAACTTTATAAACCAACTTTCATACTTGATTGTTGTTTTGGAATTTTTCAAATCCGAATTGAAATCAGCGTTCAATCTGTTTTTGAAATACAGTTAGGAACGATTTCATAGTTAAAGCTGCAGTGACATTGGATTCTCATCTGCAATCGTTTGTAGTTGATTGTAGTTCTGGAAATTTCACGATCGGAATTGTAATAAACATTCAATCGATTTTTTTCAGACAGTTAGGGACCATTTCATAGTTGTATTTGAAATGAGGTGGGATTCTTATCTGCAATCGTTCGTAGGTGATTGTATTTTTGGAATTTTCGTAATCGGAAATCAAATGAGCGTCCAATCGATTTTTGGAGACCAAGTAGGAACCGATTGAAAGTTATAGCCAGAATGAGCTCGGATTCCTGTCTTAAGTCGTTTGTAGTTGTTTGTAGTACTCACAGATTTTCAATACGCCGAGACTTTTTTCTGGTGGCCGGGAGTTGAGATACGTAGAAAGTTTTGTTTATAGTTGTTTCTGACAGTGAAAAAAGTCGGAAAAAAGACCCCCATAGACCAATGTTCATAATTAATTCTAGTTTTGGAATTTTTCCAATCCAAACTCAGATGAGCATCTAATCGATTTTTGGAGCCCAATCAGGAACTTGTTGACAGCTATAGCCAAAATGAGCTCGGATCCCTGTCTAAAATGGTTTGTAGTTGTTTGTAGTACTCACAGATTTCCAATGCACCGAGAAGAAAGGGTGGTGTAGAGTTGAGGTATGTAGAAGAATTCATTTGTAGGTGTTTCTAACAGTGAAAAAAAATCAATAAGAAAAGAAGATTTTACGAACCAACGTTCATATTTAATTGTAGTTTTGGAATTTTTCCAATCCAAACTCAAGCGAGCATCCAATCGATTTTTGGAGCCCAAGTAGGAAATTGTTGACAGATATAGCCAAAATGAGCTCGGATTCCTGTCTAAAATGGTTTGTAGTTGTTTGTAGTACTCACAGACTTTCAATACACCGAGAAAAAAGGGTGGTAGACAATTGAGATATGTAGAAGGATTGGTTTGTAGTTGCTTCTAACAGTGAAAAAAATCGAAAAAATGGAGAACCCTATGAACCCACGTTCATACTTGATTGTAGTTTTGGAATCGTGATGAACGTTCAATCGATTTTTTTTCAACAGTTAGGAACTATTTCATTGTTGTATTTGAAATGACGTGGGATTCTTATCTGCAATCATTTGTAGTTGATTGTAGTTTTGGAATCTTCGCAATCGGGAATCAAATCAGCGGCCAATCTATTCTTGGACACAAAGTGGGAACTGATTGAAAGCTATAGCCAGAATGAGCTCGGATTCCTGTCTAAAATTGTTTGTAGTTGTTGGGAGTACTCACAGATTTCCAATGCATCGAGAAAAAAGGGTGGCCGGGAATTGAAATATGTAGAAGGATTCGTTCATAGTTGTTTCTAACAATGAAAAAAAACGGTAAAAAAGACGCCCCTAGAGCAATGTTTATAATTAATTGTAGTTTTTGAATTTTTCCAGTCCAAACTCAAACGAGCATCTAATCGTTTTTTGGAGCCCAAGTAGGAACTTGTTGACAGATGTAGCCAAAATGAGCTCGGATTCCTGTTTAAATTCGTTTGTAGTTGTTTGTAGTACTCACAGATTTTCAATATAACGAGAAAGAAGGATGGTAGAGAATTGAGATATGTAGAAGGATTTGTTTGTAGTTATTTCCAACAGTGAAAAAAATCGAAAAAAAATTAAGAACCTTATAAACCAAGGTCCATACTTGACTGTAGTTTTGGAATTTTTCCAATCTGAACCGAAATAAGCGTTCAATCCGTTTTTGAAATACAGTTAGGAACTATTTCATAGTTACAGCTGGAGTGACATTGGCTTCTCATCTACAATCGTTTGTAGTTGATTGTAGCTCCGGAAATTTCATGATTGGAATCATAATAAACGTTCAATGGATTTTTTTTAATCAGTTAGGGACTATTTCATAGTTGTATTTGAAATGACGGGGGATTCTTATCTGTAATCGTTTGTAGTTGATAATAGTTTTCGAATTTTTGCAATCGGGAATCAAACGAACATGCAATCGATTTTTGGAGCCCAAGTAGGGACTAATTGATACCTATAGTCAGAATGAGCTCTGATTCCTGTCTAAAATCGTTTGTAGTTGTTAGTAGTGTTTAGAAATTTCCAATGCACCAAGAAAACGGGGTGGCAGACAGATGAGATATGTAAAAGAATTCGGTCGTAGTTGTTGTTGGAAGTGAAAAAAATTAAAAAGAAAAGAAGATCCTTATGAACCAACGTCCATACTTGATTGTAGTTTTGGAATTTGTTCCAATCCGAACTGAAATGAGCGTCCAATCGATTGTCGGAGCACAAGTAGGAACTGTTGAATAGCTATAGCCAAAATGACATCGGATTCCTGTCTAAAATGGTTTGTAGTTGATCGTAGTACTCACAGATTTTCAATACACCGAGAAAAAAGGGTTGTAGAGAATTGAGATATGTAGAAGGATTTGTTTGCAGTTTTTTCTAACAGTGAAAAAAATCGAAAAAAATGAAGAACCTTATAAACCAAAGTTCATACCTGATTGTTGTTTCCGAATTTTTCCAATACGAACTGAAATGAGCGTTCAATCCGTTTTTGAAATATAGTTAGGAACGATTTCATAGTTAAAGCTGGAGTGACATTGGATTCTCATCTGCAATCGTTTGTAGTTGATTGTAGTTCTGGAAATTTCACGATCGGAATCGTAATAAACGTACAATCGATTTTTTTNAACGATTGCAGCTAAGAATCCCACCTCATTTCAAATACAACTATGAAATGGTCCCTAACTGTCTGAAAAAAATCGATTGAATGTTTATTACAATTCCGATCGTGAAATTTCCAGAACTACAATCAACTACAAACGATTGCAGATGAGAATCCAATGTCACTGCAGCTTTAACTATGAAATCGTTCCTAACTGTATTTCAAAAACAGATTGAACGCTGATTTCAGTTCGGATTTGAAAAATTCCAAAACAACAATCAAGTATGAAAGTTGGTTTATAAAGTTCTTCATTTTTTTCGTTTTTTTTTCGCTGTCAGAAACAACTACAATTAATCCTTCTACATAGCTCAACTCTCTGCCACCCCGTTTTCTCAGTGCATTGGAAATTTGTGAGCACTACAATCAACTACAAACGATTTTAGACAGGAATCCGAGTTCATTCTGGCTATAGCTTTCAATCAGTTCCTTCTTGGTCTTCAAAAATCGATTGGACGCTCATTTGATTGCCAATTGCGAAAATTGCAAAACTACAATCACCTACAAACGATAACAGATAAGAGTCCCACGTCATTTCAAATACAACTATGAAATGGTTCCTAACTGTTTGAAAAAAATCGATTGTACGTTTATTACGATTCCGATCGTGAAATTTCCAGAACTACAATCAACTACAAACGATTGCAGATGAGAATCCAATGTCACTCCAGGATTAACTATGAAATCGTTCCTAACTATATTTCAAAAACGCTCATTTCAGTTCGTATTGGAAAAATTCGGAAACAACAATCAGGTATGAACTTTGGTTTATAAGGTTCTTCATTTTTTTCGATTGTTTTCACTGTTAGAAACAACTGCAAACAAATCCTTCTACACATTTTCACTGTCTGCCACGCCGTTTTCTCAGTGCATTGGAAATTTGCGAGCACTACAAACAACTACAAACGATTTTAGACAGGAATCCAAGATCATTCTGGCTATAGCTTTCAATGAGTTCCTACTTGGTCTTCAAAAATCGATTGGACGCTCATTTGATTTCCGATTGCGAAAATTCCACAACTACAATCAACTACAAACGATTTTAGACAGGAATCCAAGATCATTCTGGCTATAGCTTTCAATGAGTTCCTACTTGGTCTTCAAAAATCGATTGGACGCTCATTTGATTTCCGATTGCGAAAATTCCACAACTACAATCAACTACAAACGATTTTAGACAGGAATCCAAGATCATTCTGGCTATAGCTTTCAATGAGTTCCTACTTGGTCTTCAAAAATCGATTGGACGCTCATTTGATTTCCGATTGCGAAAATTCCACAACTACAATCATTTACAAACGATTGCAGATAAGAATCCCACGTCATTTCAAATACAACTATGAAATAGTTCCTAACTGTTGAAAAAAAATCGATTGAACATTTATCACGATTGCAAAACTACAATCACCTACAAACGATAACAGATAATAGTCCCACGTCATTTCAAATACAACTATGAAATAGTTCCTAACTGTTGAAAAAAAATCGATTGAACATTTATCACGATTGCAAAACTACAATCACCTACAAACGATAACAGATAATAGTCCCACGTCATTTCAAATACAACTATGAAATAGTTCCTAACTGTTGAAAAAAAATCGATTGAACATTTATCACGATTGCAAAACTACAATCAAGTATGAACTTGGGTTCATAGGGGTCTCCATTGTTTCGATTTTTTTCACTGTTAGAAACAACTACAAACCAATCCTTCTACATTTCTCAATTGTCTACCACCCTTTTTCCTCGGTGTTTTGAAAATCTGTGAGTACTACAAACCACTACAAACCATTTTAGACAGGAATCCGAGCTCATTTTGGCTATATCTGTCAACAAGTTCCTACTTGTGCTCCAAAAATCGATTGGATGCTCGTTTGAATTTTGATTGGAAAAATTCCAAAACTACAATTAAGTATGAACGTTGGTTCATAAAGATCTTCTTTTCTTATTGATTTTTTTCACTGTTAGAAACACCTACAAACGAATTCTTCTACATATCTCAACTCTACACCACCCTTTCTTCTTGGTGCATTGGAAATCTGTGAGTACTACAAACAACTACAAACCATTTTAGACAGCGATCCGAGCTCATTTTGGCTATAGCTGTCAACAAGTTCCTGATTGAGCTCCAAAAATCGATTACATGCTCATTTGAGTTTGGATTGGAAAAATTCCGAAACTACAATTAATTATGAACATTGGTCTATGAGGGTCTTTTTTACCGTTTTTTTTCACTGTTAGAAACAACTATAAACTAATTCATCTACGCATCTCAACTCCCGGCCATCCTTTTTTCTCGGTGCATTGAAAATCTGTGAGTACTCCAAACAACTACAAACGACTTTCGACAGGGATCCGAGCTCATTCTGGCTACAGCTTTCAATCAGTTCCTACTTGGTCTCCAAAAATCGATTGGACGCTCATTTGATTTCCGATTGCGAAAATTCCAAAGCTACAATGACCTACAAACGATTACAGATAAGAGTCCTACGTCATTTTAAATACAACTATGAAATGGTTCCTAACTGTTTGACAAAAATCGATTGAATGTTTATTACAATTCCGATCGTGAAATTTCCAGAACTACAATCAACTACAAACAATTGCAGATGAGAATCCAATGTCACTTCAGCTTTAACTATGAAATCGTTCCTAACTGTATTTCAAAAACGGATTGAACGCTGATTTCAGTTCGGATTGGAAATATTCCAAAACAACAATCAATTATGAAAGTTGGTTTATTAGGTTCTTCATTTTTTTCTTTTTTTTTCACTGTTAGAAACAACTACAAACAAATCCTTCTACATATCTCAACTGTCTGCCACCTCGTTTTCTCAGTGCATTGGAAATTTGTGAGCACTACAAACAACTACAAACTATTTTAGACAGGAATCCGAGCTCACTCTGGCTATAGCTTTCAATCAGTTCCTACTTGGTCTTCAAAAATCGATTGGACGCTCATTTGATTTCCAATTGCGAAATTTCCAAAACTACAGTCAACTACAAACGATTGCAGATAAGAATACCACGTCATTTCGAATACAGCTATGAAATAGTTCCTAACTGTTCAAAAAACATCGATTGAACGTTTATTACGATTCCGATCGTGAAATTTCCAGAACTACAATCAACTTCAAACGATTGTGGACGAGAATCCAATGTCTTTCCAGCTGTAACTATGAAATAGTTCCTAACTGCATTTCAAAAACGGATTGAACGCTCATTTCAGTTCGGATTGTAAAAATTCGAAAACTACAGTTAATTAGTAATTAACTGTGAACGTTGGTTCATAGAGATCTTCTTTTCTTATTGATTTTTCACTGCTAGAAACACCTACAAACGAATTCTTCTACATATATCATCTTTACACCACCCTTTTTTCTCGGTGCATTGAAAATATGTGAGTACTACAAACGACTACAAACAATTTTAGACAGGAATCCGAGCTCATTTTGGCTATAGCTGTTAACAAGTTCCTACTTGGGCTCCTAAAATCGATCAGATGCTCATTTGAGTTCGGATTGGGAAAATTCCAAAACTACAATGAAGTATGAATGTAGGTTTATAAGATTTTTCATTTTTTTCACTGTTAGATATAACTACAAACAAATCCTTCTACATATATCAACTGTCTGCCAACCCGTTTTCTCGGTGCATTGGAAATTTGTGAGCACTACAAATAACTACAAACGATTTTAGACATGAATCCGAGGTCATTCTGGCTATAGCTTTCCATCATTTCCTACTTGGTCTCCAAAAATCGATTGGACGCTCATTTGATTTCCGATTGCGAAAATTCCAAAACTACAATTAACTACAAACGATTGCAGATAAGAATCCCACGTCATTTCAAATACAACTATGAAATAGTTCCTAACTGTTAAAAAATTCGACTGAACGTTCATTCCGATTCCGATCGTGAAATTTCCTGAACTACAATCAACTACAAATGATTGCAGACGAGAATCCAATGTCACTCCACCTCTAACTATGGAATAGTTCCTATCTGTATTTCAAAAACGAATTGGACGCTCAATTTCAAACTACAAACAAAAAAAACGTTACTACTATCACGAGTACCTCAAAATCTATCAATTATGAAATTTTGGTTCAAATCCAAGCAAGTGGGGTGCCCACTTCATGGAGCTGCGATCGACGAGTAAACTTTCCTTGCACCCTGACTGCGACCGCTTCGCCCCCCGCTGTTCATAAATCTGTCGCCACACGGGTTGTACATCGTGCAAGATACGCTCATTCAAGACTCCTGTGAAGAGCTCATATAGCGTATTCAGGCACGTGATCGGCTGGTAATTTGCCGGGTCAGACAAGTCTCCCTTCTTCGGAAGTAGCACAGTTCTCCCCTCCTCCAACCACTCACGAAGCATCACGCTACCATCGATGAACGATGTGAAAATCCGAGCCAGATGGCTATGAACCGAGGTGAACCTCTTCCACCAAAAGGCGTTGATGCCATTTGGACCCGGAGCTGCATGGTTCTTCATGCCTCGCAGCGCAGCTTAAATTTCCTTCTGAGTGACTGGGGTGAATTCCGCGTGCTGCCGACGATGTTCTTCACAAAACGCATGAAATTCTTGAAGAGCTGGAGTCTCCGTCATGAGACGAGGAACGTGCCTGTAAAGTGCCCCCCAGAATTCCTCAACCTGCTCGACTGATGGCATCTAGTCGGGTGCAGGCGCTGAAGGCTCGAACCACCGGCTGGGGTCGGAATGAAAGACAGTATTGTCCACCATTCGCCGCAACCGCTTTTCTAGGGACCGCCTTGTAGCCCTCAGAACTCGAACCCTCTCGACAAATCTCTCCTTGATAACAAGGAGGACTGCCTTATTCAGTGTGTGATGATGATACCCCAAGTTCGCAGATATTTTGCGAATTCGAGACGTAAAATTTCGCCCACTTACGATGAAATCAATCACACACTGAATTTGCGACGCCTGCTTTCGAGCCATCTCGATTTTCCCCTGAAGCTGTGCAATTCGCCTCCTCATCTTCAGCTCAAACGATCCCCTTACAAGGGTTCGCGGCTTTAGACGGCGCGCTCCTTCATACATCGCCCAGTTTATGTCGAGCAAGCTAACGTTCGGGGAGAGCACAGCAGCCAGTGCCTCATTCTCTAACGCCAGATCGTCAGGCCGAATACGGAACTTCCCCGTGACCTTCTCCCCCCTTGATCCCATATCCCTCGAAGCTCTCCCCGGCACCTCATCACTATGACGGGTAGGTTGCTCCGGCTGAGGCTTAACGCTTCTCACAGAAATCTGAGAGAAACGACCACCCGACAGCCGTCGTGGAACGACGAGCATATCATAGCCTTGCCGACGCAAGCGACTGGCCTGATCTTGAAGATGCTGTACGCTAAAATGTGCATACTCGGGGTGCATAGCACACCACAAGCCCCGCATCCGCTCCATGTATCCTCGCTGCGCCGGCTGACTATCCACCCAACATTGCATGAGGTCCTCCTTGAGCTTTTCCGACCACCTTATCCTATGGACAGCCAAGTTCTTACCATTGTTAGATGCAGATCTGTCACACCTCCCAACTGATCCATGGCCCCTATCCGAAAGCGACTGGCTGTGGGGGGCTGTGCCGCGACTCGTTAGTAGAACCGGGTATTGGAAGTTATGGGTAGTTAGCCCGCAACTAACACGGCTATTGCAGCCGGATGGAAAACCGAAGATCTGTCTGGTTGCTGAATCGACTCAAGACATTCTTAAGGGATGAGGTGAAATTTATAACATCGAAGAATTTTTTATTGTCATGGAGAAGGAATAATCTTATGCCTAATTTTATTAAAGATAGATGCTCTTTTGATTTTCAAATTAGAAATACTAAAATAAGACAGGAGTACCAAAGAATTTCGACAAAAATGCAGAGTAAGATGTTAATGTTTTTTTTAAATGACTGCATAAGATCTTTGGAATTTGTTAAATGTAACATTAGACAGATTAAATATGAGCTAAATGCGGTACTTCCTATGGGTGTGATTCAAGAGTTTTTAACGAATCAGCAAATTTTATTAAATCGTTTGTATGTATTGCAAACTAGGAAATTTGTTTAAAAAGTAGAGGTTTTGTCTTGTGACAGTTTCAAGGAGACATTCATTGATAAGTCTTTTCATCATGGTCAAGGAATTAGTAGATTTAATGTTAAGAGAATTATTGATGAAAAGAAAATATTTAGGACAAAGTGGCTAACAAACCTTTCGACTGCACAAATACCCTAGCATGTTTCTGAAGCTATGAGCTTGGGGCCTAACCATGGAATCCCTGATGATTTACTGTGTTTCACATTACAGGACTACGTTTTGGAAACTGAAAGAGTTGCTGAGAATATTGACAAAGACCAGGTTGATGAGTTTAGGGATTCTGTTGTTGGTTGTCTCAAGGGTCATATGGATAAGTTAAAGATTTCTGAACCTGTTTTCGAGAGTATTTTAGCGAGTAACTTCATTAAACCGAATAAAGGGATTGTTGTAACAAGGGCTGATAAGGGCCAGGTAACTGTAGTTTTGAATGATGCTGATTATTTGGATGCAAGTTTGAATATTTTGAATGACTTGAGCACTTACATGGAAGCACCAGTTTTTGATATTAAAAGAGTAGTTAATGTTTGTAACACGTTGCTTACTTTGTGGCGGAACAAGGAATATATTGGACTTATGAAATGTGATACACTGATGATTAAGGTCTGCACAATGCCGAGAATATATCTCTTGCCGAAGATCTATAAATCTCAGCTTGCGTTTAGGCCTATCGTCTCTTCAATTGATGGACCTTTACATGAGTTTGGGAGATATATCAGTAGAATTCTAGCGCCAATGCAGTTTCATAAAAATCACATTAAAAATAGTTGAGATTTTGTTAGAAAAATGGAAAAGCTAGTAGTGCCTAGAAATAATGTTTTGGTTTCATTGGATGTTATGTCTTTGTACACTAATGTCCCTATTGAGTTGGTTGCATAGGCAATTAGTGAACGAAAAAGTGAGTTTCAAGATTCCACGAGGATTCCTTATGAGCAGATCATCCACGGCATTGATGTAGTTATGAACAATACTTTCTTCCAATTCAGAGGTAAAGTTTATAAGCAAATTTTTGGTTTACCGACGGGCTCTCCTCTAGCACCAATATGCGCTGATCTGGTTATGGCCTTGTTAGAAACAGAGTGTTTAAAGAAGTTAGAATCTCCAATACCATTTTATTTCAGATATGTAGATGATGTGGTAACAGCTCTACCGGTTGATAAAGTTGCTGAAACCTTAACTATTTTTAACAGTTTTTATTCAAGGCTGCAGTTTACACATGAACTTGAGGTTGATGGGTCCATATCCTTTTTGGATGTGAGGTTAATAAGGTAGAATGAGGGTGTAATTTTCAATTGGTTTACAAAGAGTACTTGGTCCGGGAGAATGTTGAATTTTAAGTCTTTACATCCTTTGGCACAGAAGCGTGCAGTGGTTTTAAATTTAGTTGATAGAGTTTTTAAAATTTGCGACAGTAGGGTCTTTGATGAGAATATTAGACTAGTCAAAAAAGTATTGATTTTTAATGATTATCCGATAGCTTTTGTTAATAACATTTTGAATGATGGAATTAGGACAATTTTAGAGAAGAGAAATGAACAGGTGACTCAGACAACTTTAAAGCCGATTGATTACAAGAAAACTCTCATTGTTCCGTTTTCTAAAGAACTAACCAGCAACCTTAAGCGTTGTTGTCGTCAACATGATGTTAAAGTAATTTCCACCATTAAAAATAAATATGGGAATTTTTACAAATCAACTAAAGATCCAATAGAAAAAGGCTGAAGATGCAATGTGGTCTATCGGATTCCGTGCGGTGGTTGCGACAAGGTTTATGTTGGTCAAACAACAAGATATTTTGAGGACAGAGAAAAGGAGCATAAGAGGAGTGAAGGGAACCCTGAATTATATCGGAGTGGCCTTTCTCGGCATGCCAAATATGCAAAACACCGTTTTGATTTTAACAGAACTTCAATTATGGGTACAACTACTCCGGGGACAGGTTTGGACATTTTGGAAATGTTTTTCATAGAAAAAAAAAGGGGAACACGCAGTAAATTATATAACGGATTGTATAAAGTTAGGGAATGCGTATGAACAATTAATTAAGTATCATTGATAGTTTGGTTTCTTATTGGTAGTTGAAGTAATAGGATTTAGATTCACTACTGTGCAATATATAACACATGGCTCACGACACATGATGGTTTGAATGAAATGAATGTGATAGTTGTTTCATTTTTTAGACAATAATTTTAATGAACGGATTTTTCATTTTGAATGAATGTGATAGTTGATTCAATTTTTGATTCTTGTATTTTCAAACGGTAAAGTAGAGATTTTTATTACTGTGGCATTAGGGACATTTTTTGTAAACGGGGTAGCATGGGCGCCGTTGCAAACAGGTGGTAATAGTTTTAGTAACGTTTTTAGTAGTTTTTATAGTGAGAGTTTACCCGCCAAAACGCCAGTCTCCTCATCAACAACACCATGATGACTGTATGTTTTCGACTTTCCGTAATTTTTTGTTGAAGTTGGTTTTTTTTCTTTTGGTTTTCTACCATCAGTAGTTGCTTCGTTTTTACTTAGCAGTGATTTGGCTTCGTTGAACGATATTTTTTTTTGAAAAAATTGGCGGGATACAGTGTTTGGCACGACGCTTATGTTTTTCCTGGTTTTAGGTTAGGATGGACTCGGACATGGTTTTCATTTACCACCGGGTGATTTTGTTTTTGTTGGATTTCTTTGGTTGGATTAGGTCTGTCTAGACCCCACAACAACAAATGGGGATTTTTGATAAGGTATGGAATTTAAGAATGTCGTATGTGTGCAATAGATGTCAATAGACTGGGTTTGTAATTTGACTGAATTTTGAGCTAGAATGTGTTTTTTTGATTTGTTTGTGCAGAATTAATAAATGCCCTGATGAGGAACACCTAGAGTGTTCGAAACGTTGGCAATTAATGAGAATACTTTTTGTTTTCAAATTGTTGTGATGACCGTTATTGGCTGAGAGTAGTTGGAGTTTTTGAAGAAGGAAAACCATCCTGATGGGCGATGGGTACCTCAACTTCCCTACGCCAAAAGTATTATTTAGTATAGTATAATAAATACTCGTAAATGAGATCGCTGAACGATCCTCNTATTATTATTATTATTATTATTTACACTCGTAAATGAGATCGCTGAACGATCCTCGAGGGTTCCGACTTCACCTCGAAGACCGCCCAGCAAGCTAAGCGATACAAACTTTTCCTAATCGCTCTACAGTAGTGCTCCCTCCAACCAGAGGGTGAGCTCTACTGCAGTCCAGAATCGTGCTGTCTAAGTAGACGGAAGGATCCAATAATGACCGCCTTCTGCATTTGGTCAGCCAAAATGAAGGCTTGACGCGTACATGCAGGGATGGTGTTCAGCGCAAATATGAATAACTCTTTCATTCCCCTAAGACAGCCAATTATCTGGACAACCAACTTTACTTTGAATCCCCGATTTATTTGACGTAGCTCAAACAGGAGTGGCTGGTATTTGAGCCGCTTCTCCTCTTCTTTCACTGTGATGTTGCTCTCAGCCGGAGCTGAGAACTCAAGGACATAGATGATTTTATCCTCAAAATCGAAGAGGACGATGTCAGGTTTCGTCGCAACGATTGGCCTGACAGTCGTGAACGAGAAGTTCCAGTAAATCTTACACCTTTCGTTAACGACAATGGACTCAATATCTCCTGGAGCGTAAAGCAGCGCTGGCGTTCTGTCTATCCCATAAGAGTGCCGCAAATGATAATACAGCACTCTCAAAGTCGCATTATGACGGTGGATATAACTTGTGATTGCATAAGTCGGACAAGCCGACAAAAGATGCATCAGAGTTTCCGGGGACTGTTTGCAAGCCCGACACCTAACATCCGGAACTTGCAATCCCATAACACGGCTCCTATAGACGATGTTTATTGCGTGATATACACGATGTTTATCACGCAATCCTGACACGCGCAAATGAAGCCTTCGGTTTCGGACCTCAAGCCAGCCGACTTCAAAAATGAGAAAGTCAGCTGGACGGACAAGCCCTGTTCTTCCACATGACGAAAGAACACGCCATGCATGGGCCTGTCAACGTGTAGACGAAGCAAGGTGGACTGTTCCGCCTCCTTGATGGTCGCTCTTCGCCGAGATTTATTCATGCTGGCCAATGAATCACTAGCCAGCTGACCACCTCGGCCACGATGGAACTCTAACCCGAGAGCCCCAGCTGCGGTATCCGCCGCCTTGTAGAGAAAGGCCTGAATCCCATGAAGCTCATGATCGTGCACAAACTCCAAGAGAGGATCCAAGCCGTTTATCACGTCACAGGCCAAGCCGAGGACCTCATGGAGAGATTCTAGGCTGAGTAGTCCTCGGCCACCACTGTCACGCGGGTAGTATGAACGGGGACAGGAAGATCGGGGATGTAGGCTCCTGTGGATGTTCATTAGTTTACGAGTATCCCTGTCCAACTGCTGCAGCTCATCCCTCCTCCATTGGAGCACGCCAAAGGAGTACAGAAGAACTTGAACAACGAATGTGTTTGTCGCGGCCACCTTGTTCTTTCTGGAGAGTTCGGACATCCAAACTCTCCGAAGCCGCCGACGATACTCCTCACGAACTATCTCTTTGACCGCCTCACTGTCCACTACAGATCGCTGATTGAAGCCAAGATATCTATACGACTCCTCAGCGCCAAGATGTCTAATGACGCTTCCATCCACCAGGTGTACCTCTCCCATCCCATCCCCAATCTTCCCCCTCTTCATGTGGAAGACTGCGAATTTGTCCAACCCAAAGCTCATCCCGACCGCGCGTGAGTACACTGCAACAACATCAAGCTGGAGCTTGAGTTGCCGCTCTCCTGAGACAAATAACTTCAGGTCATCCATATAGAATATATGGCGATACCTCAAGGTATCGCCCTGAAAAACTGCTCTCCTGAATTGCACCAACCCTGAAGTCAGCCGACCCTCACCAGATGTTATGGTGAAACGCGTCCTCCAAAGTGGTGTAAGATCTCTATTGCACCTCACGATATTTTCCTCTACCGCAAGGCACTCGAGTAGCAGGAAAATGAGCTTATGGCTCGTGCTATCAAATGCCTTACGATAGTCGACCCAGGCCACTGACAGGTGCCGATGATACTGTATCGAATCGCGCAATATGCAGCGATCGATGAGTAAACTCTCCTTGCACCCTGACAGCGACCGCTTCGCCCCCCGCTGTTCCTAAATCTGTCGCCACACGGTTTGTACATCGTGCAAGATACGCTGATTCAAGACACCTGTGAAGAGCTTATAGAGCGTATTCAGGCACGTGATCGGCCGGTAATTTGCCGGGTCAGACAAGTCTCCCTTCTTCGGAAGCAGCCCAGTTCTCCCCTCCACCAACCACTCAGGAAGCATCACGCTACTATTGATGAACGATGTGAAAATCCGAGCCAGATGGCTATGAACCGAGGTAAACCTCTTCCACCAAAAAGCGTTGATGCCATCTGGACCCGGAGCGGCATGGTTCTTCATGCATCGTAGCGCAGCTTGAATTTCCTCCTGAGTGACTTGGGCGAATTCCGCTCGCTGCCGACGATGTTCTTCACAAAACGCACGAAATTCTTGAAGAGCTGGAGTCTCCGTCATGAGATGAGGAACGTGCCTGTAAAGTGCTCCCCAGAATTCCTCAACCTGCTCGACTGATGGCATCTTGTCGGGTGCAGGCGCTGAAGGCTCGAACCGCCGGTTGGGGTCGGGATGAAAGACAGTATTATTCACCATTCGCCGCAACTGCTTTTCTAGAGACCGCTTTGTAGCCCCCAGAACTCGAACCCTCTCGACAAATCTCTCCTTGATAACAAGGAGGACTGCCTTATTCAGTGTGTGTTGATGATACCCCAAGTTCGCAGATATTTTGTGAATTGGAGACGTAAAATTTTGTCCACTTACGATGAAATCAATCACACACTGAATTTGCGACGCCTGCTTCCGAGCCATCTCGATTTTCCCCTGAAGCTGTGCAATTCGCCTCCTCATCTTCAGCTCAAACGATCCCCTTGCACGGGTTCGCGGCTTTAGACGGCGCGCTGCTTCATACACAGCCCACTTTATGTCGAACAAGCTAACGTTCCAGTGCCTCATTCTCATTAACAGCAGCCAGTGCCTCATTCTCTAACGCCAGATCGTCAGGCCGAATACGGAACTTCCCCGTGATCCTCTCCCCCCCTTGATCACATATCCCTCGAAGCTCTCCCCGGCACCTCATCAATATGACTGAGGCTCGACGCTTCTCACAGAAATCTGAGAGAAACGACCACCCGACAGCCGTCGTGGAACGACGAGCAAATCATAGCCCTACCGACGCAAGCGACTGGCCTGATCTCGAAGGTGCTGTGTGCCAAAATGTGCATACTCGGGGTGCATAGCACACCACAAGTCCCGCATCCGCGCCATGTATCCTCGCTGCGCCGGCTGACTATCCACCTAACATTGCATGAGGTCCTCCTTGAGCTCCTCCGACCACCTAATCCTATGGACAGCCAAGTTGTTACCATTGTTAGATCCAGATCTGCCGCCCCTCCCAACTGATCCATGGTCCCCATCCGAAAGGGATCGGCTGTGGGGGGCTGTGCCGCGACTCGTTGGTAGGACCGGGTATTGGAAGTTACGGGTAGTTAGCCCGCAACTAACACGGCTATTGCAGCAGGATTGAACACCATCCTCATGGGCGATGGGTACGCCAACTTCCCTACGCCAAAAATTATTATTATTATTATTATTAGTATTATTATTATCATTATTTTATTTTTTATCGTTTACATATAAGTATTTTCTGAACTTATTTGAGTATTATCCTTCCTATAGTATTTCGATATTGATTGAAAAAATTAATCTGTAAGACCAATGTGTCCACGAATAGTTGTGAACTATACAGCTGGTAATGGCTTTGTGAAAATATCCGCAAACTGCTCACCTGTTGGGATATATTTAACAACTATTAGTTTCTCTTCTATTTTCTCTCTTATAAAATGATATTTAATATCTATATGTTTGGAACGCTTATGATCAGGTGGATTGTTTGCAATAGCAATACAACCATTGTTATCTTCATAGATAACAATTGGTTTACTCGATTCTAGTTTAATAGTTTTTAATAGAGATTTCAGCCAACAAGCTTCTTTAACTCCTTCGTATAGAGCCATATATTCGGCCTCAGTAGAGGATGTAACAACTGAATTTTGCCTTCTTGTGTTCCAACAAATAGTATTGTCATTGAATAATTTGAATAGGTAACCACTTGTACTTTTTCCATCAATTTCGTTCCTACCCCAATCTGCATCTGCATAGCCAATTAATAAATCACTATATTCATTCTTCTTGAATGTCAATTTCAATTCTAACGTCCCCTTTATGTATCTAAGAACTCTTTTAAGATTTTGCCACAATTCTTTATTATTTTTATTCTGATATCTGCTCAATAAATTAATAGATACACACAAGTCGGGACGTGTACATAGCATTGCGTACATCAGGCTACCGAACAGGTTCCTACATGGAGCATCATAAAATTCGTCTAAGTTTAATTCAGTATAATTCAATTTGGTAGGCAGAGGAATACTGACTGGATTACAGTCACTCATTTTGGATTTCTTTAGTACTGCCTCCAAATATGCACGCTGGTCTAGTGTCATCATTCCTTTCGATTTTTATACCAAGGAACAATTCAAGTTCTTTTAAATCTTTCATAGAAAATTGACTCATCAGATACCTGTTGAAGTTTTTCATTTTGTTACTATCGTGAGTTGCAATTATTAAATCATCAACATAAAGTACGACATAAATATTTTTATAAATATCCCCATTGTCCAAGAAATATAAACAGCGATCTACAGATGAATTCACAAACCCGGGTTGTTTTAGAACTTGATCAAAACGTTGAAACTAGCATCTTGCTGCTTGTTTCAGACCATAAAGTGCCGTATTTAATTTATAAACTTGATTTTTCTGACCATTAACCCCGTCAGGTATTCGCATATAAATTTCTTCGTCTTGTAAACCGTCGAGAAAAGCTGTTTTGACATCCATTTGATGAATTAATAAATTATACTGATTTGTAAGAGCTACAATTAGTCGAAAAGTTGTTATTTTTGCAACTGGCGAGAATGTTTCTTCATAATCTATCAGATATTGTTGACTAAAACCCCTTGCAACTAATCTGGCCTTGTAATGGCTCAATTTCCCGTTCTCATCATTTTTAATTGTAAAAATCCATTTACAGTCAACTACATTTTTGCCCTTCGGATAAAGTACTATCTCCAATGTTCTATTTTCAATGAGAGAGTCGAGTTCTTCTTTAATTGCTCTCTCCCACTGAGGCCTATCATTATGATTTTTGATTTCATTAAAAGATTTTGGAAAGTTTTCATTACAAACTAATTGCGCATATGTATGACAATTATCTTTCTCATGCATGTTTTTTATTCGAGTACTACGCCTGAGTTCACCATCTGTTTGATTTGATTGAGTGTTTTTATCAGGTTTTGACGACTCTATGATTTTATTTTCATCATCGTTAGTTACGTCCTCTTTTGATAGATTTTCCTGATTTATACTGATTTCTTTTTCTTCAGTTTCTACACTCTTGTCTTCGGTTTCACTGATTTTTATTTAATCCGAAGTTTTGGAATTGGATTTTCATTATTTCTAATTTCTTCCCTGTGTACAGAGGGTCTCGTGATCTTGAAATTGATTTAATCAAAAATAACGTTACGAGCAACAATTATTTTGTTTGTATCAACATTCAGTACTCTGTAGCCACTTGGATGATAGCCCACGAGTATACCCTTTAGTGACTTCTTATCAAATTTACCCTTTCTGGTCTTGTTGTGAATATACACAGTCGACCCAAAAACTTTTAGATTGTCTAATTTTGGCTTTTTATTATGCCAAAGTTCGTACGGTGTTTTATCTTCAGAAATAGCCCTAGTGGGTGTTCGATTAATTAGATATGCAGCAGTTAAAACTGCCCCACCCCATACCTCTTTATTCAATTCTGCACCGTATATTAATGTACGGGCTTTTTCAACTAGTGTTCGATTCATTTTTTCAGCAATAGAGTTTTGTATAGGGGTGTGTGGTACTGTTAAGTGGTATTGAATTCCTTTCCTGAGTAAATATACAACTACGTAGTGAGTATACTCGTCTGTGAAAGTGACAAAATAATTCTTTTCATCCAACGTCGAGGGTTTTACAGGCCTACAAACATCGAAATGGATAATGAACAAAGGTCTGGTCACGTGTCCTCTGTCCGTTTCTTTTGAAAAAGGCAAACGGGTCTGTTTTCCGTAGACACATGCTTCGCATATTTAGTCCAACGGATTGACAGCCTCAAGAGGTTGAGACTCGTAAAACTGGCTATTTCTTTTTATTGTGAGAAATTTTGACTTGCCTACGTGACCCAAACGTTGATGCCATAATTTATATATGTTTTTGTTGACATCATCCTGATGACATATTTTGTTATTTATTAAAAATTCAACAGATATCAAATTATTCAATTGCTTATCCGTCATGACTGCCTTGAGACCTTTCTTTACGATCACTTGGCCAGTTTCTGCAAAAGTTACACTTAAACCCCATTCCTGGATTCGGTGAACTGAAAGGAGATTTTGGGGAATCTCCGGTACGTAGTAGACGTTCTCAAGTACTCCGGTGTATCCAAAGTTCGACGTCACTGCAATGGTGCCTGCCTTTGTTGCTGCAATTGTCTCGCCCTTTTTGGCGGCTGAAATCCTCAGAGGCGTCTCGAGATCCTTCAGCGTTGTAAAAACATCGAGTCAATTGACAAAATGATCCGTCGCACCAGAATCCAATAGGAATGTCATTTTGTTGCAGTCATTGAATTGATCACGAAAAGTTCCTGCTCCACTCATGAATGCAAAACTTCCACTGTCCTCCTGAAGTTGCACGTATGGGATAACTCCAGAACTTTGATTGTAATAGATACAGTCTTTCTTTTCGTGGTTTTTCCTTCCACAGTGCTCACACTTCAGATAAAATTTTTATTGATTAAAATTTCCACTTTTGTTCTTTTTCTTCCATCCATTCCATTTTTGTTGATTGGAATGTTTGTAAGTATTGAATTGTGACTGCTGTAGGTTGAATTTATTCTTGAAATTTTGTCGATTTAACTTCCACTTTTTTTTGTTGTCGTTGTATTGTTTCCCATTTTTATTTTGAGAATGTGTTTCACTATGAAGCACTTTTTCACTTGTTTCAGTTGCTAATTCATTTTTTAATTCAGTCTCGTGCTCGAGTAATCTTGTCTTCACAAATGAAAGTTTCAATTCTTTATCAGTCATTATTTTGAGTGCTGTCACAACTTCATTGTGAGACTTCGGTAGGGTTGACAATAGTTTAGTGATCTTCATCATCTCGGTGAGTCCGCCTCCTGCTGCGAGATATTCGACGACCAATTCATCGAATTCAATGTAGTGCTTTATGAGAGAAGTGCCCTGTTTGAATTTCAAACTAATCAATTTTTGTTCAGCATACATTGAAAGACTTTCTCTCTGATACAATGCATCAAAATCTTGCGTTGAAAGACTTTCTCTCTGATACAATGCATCAAAATCTTGGAATATTTGACGAGCAGTTTTGTTGTCATCCACAATTCCAAGCATCGAATCATCGAGATGTTTCAGAATAATTCCCTTTGCCACATCTTCACATTGTTCCCAGTCATCATTAATTTGTGCAGGTGGTTCATCTCTAATGACTTTCCAGACTCCTTCTTCTTTGAGTGCGGCATGGATAAGTTTTTTCCAAACACTGTATCTGTCACCGGCAAAGGGTTTAATGTTTTTTTCTTGATTCAACTTCTTTTTCACTCATTTTGATCATTTATTGAAAACACTGATGTGAAAGAAATATTTTTGCATCAATGTGTCCGTGGAATATTTTTAAAACTGAATCTCACTGTTAAACTTCAAACTTATTGTTTTTATAATTAAAAGAAATTAAATTGATTCACACTAGCTCCCGAAATAATCAATTTAAGTGCCTGGGCCCATAACCTATTGTAATTATGGGTAAGAGCCAGGGTAATTCAATTAAAAGACACAGGTTTTGAAGGAAGAGAAGTTTTTATTTTCAGGTCCTCACTCCTCAGTCTCTCCGACGTAACTAACTAACTCTACAGACTTTTCATGAAAACCGATCTCAGACCTCTTTGTCACCAAGGGAACAACACATGGCTCTGTGGACGGAAAATTTCTCTGAAACCCTTAAGTGGGAGTGTGAGGGACTCAGGCCCATAGGCCCAAAATACACACATACAAACATAGAACTTTCTACATACAATCTAGTTATTTTGCCTCATATATTCAGTAGATATTTAATGACAAAAAATATAACTAGAAGAAGAATCAAAAGATGACTAACCTGATGACGAGTTGATCCTCACTCTCATCCTCACAAAAACAAAGATCCTCCAGGAACTCCCCAGTGGGTCGAACCTTCCTCATCCCAGCATCAACAAAGGCAAGACTGAGAATGGAGTAGGGAAGAAGGAACTCTGATATGCTGGCGACACATGCCACTGAGTCTGTCGTATCCTTGGAGAGGCTGAGGATGTAAAGGGCTTTGTTCACAATGTCTGATATCAAGAGGAAGCCCGAGGCCAGGTCCAGGCCTGCTTTGAGGACTGGAATTTTATCGTCTGCAGGCACACCCACTCCTCGCACGACCAGATCTTGAGTTCACTGTTGCTGTCACAACCTGTTATCGCAAATCTCCAGAATTGGGCGACGGGCTGGCAGTTCTTGTGGTCGTCCAGGAAGTAGAGGGAGGACATGGGGCGATCCTCGTGGGGCTGCCACATGTGGAGACAGCTCGGGGTCTCCAGGGTGCTACCAATGAGGTTCACCTGTGGATATTTCATTTTTTTTAAATTTTGTTTCATGATGTTTCGTTGTGAGGGTTTGGAATTTAATTCTTTTAATTATATGGAATTTCATCAGTGAGGATGTAGTGCAATTGTGTTCAAATAGAATTAATTAGGGATTAGTTGAAGCAATTGACAGCAATTGATATTGATTTTATAGAAATGATGATAAAACTTAATTGTTTAGGCAACGCAATATTTTATGAAAAATTTATTCTTTCAACAATTTAGGAAGTAATTTTTTTGATTCTCAGAGGAATGTATTTAATGAGAATGGGTTTTCTAGAAGTTCAGCATTTTCAGATTTTCTGTTCCAATTTTTCGAATTATTGTGAAGAGAATGAGGGAGAATTGAGTAAAATTATATTGTTAATTTAAAAAATATGAGAAACTACAGGAGTAAAATAATTGGAGTTTAAAACTAATTAGTAGACATATTATCATGCATTGAAATTGAAAGAAATTGCATTTTTGTCCATAATCTACAACAACCGAATACAAAAACTACAGCACGTATCAAGTGATTTATTAATTGAAAAATCATCTGTTTGTTCAAAAAATAGTCTGGAAAATTTAGAAAAAATTAAATTGAGTGCACAGGTCATATTAAGAAAATTTTGAGGATAGAATTGCGGTTCCTCGGAGCATTTGACAAAAAAATGAACGATAGGATAAAATTTACTTTCACTAGTGATGGAGCTCGTTATCGAATGCTATAAAAGATTAAAAACGTACCCATTTTTATCTTTATTTGTTGTTTTGTTAATTGCCACAGAAATTCTTTAACGATTAAACACGCAAAACTGTGCAGTATGAAGGATCAATGACCCTGACCTACTTTGCACTCGCCGTGAGGGCAGCATTGGGCAGCATGCCAACCGATCTAGGCGACGCGCATGCGCAGTGGCTGGAGGCCATTAGTGTTATCACCGCCAATCTATGGAAACAATTCAAATTACCGTAAGTGCAGGCGGAGCTTCAGAACAAGGCAAGTAGGGGATTTGAGAAAGAAATAAATGGTGGAAATAGCGGCAGCATCCTCCACAGCGATTTCCATTAAAAAATTCCTATTAAGTCATTATGAGGTAATAGAAACAATTATGTTAAATCTTAACACCTCATGTCACCTCTTTAAAATACAGTACGAAGGAGACAAAAAACAGGCACCATTTTTTTTTCTTTTCATAGATGAATGCACTGAGTGCACTCGTCAAGAAACACTTTTTTGACTCGTATCGTAATGCATTATTATGATCCTGATATTTTAACTGATATTTTTGTTTTTACATTTTTTCAAACAGTTGATGAAAAAATCATTCATTTGTTGATTTTGCACGAGAGAGGAAGTATTCATGAAGTAAGAGTTCATTACAGTCATGTACAAAAACTATTGAGTAAGAAAATTGACAAGATTCAACAGTTTGAAAACATATTCAATTCTATTCATCATTTTTGTACACGTATATTCCATCAACATTCGAAATTAAGAAAGGATGAACAAATAAAAAGCTCAATCCCAACAGTTTCAACAACTACTACGAAAGCATATTATTATCAAATAATTTCACACGTTGAAGTGCTACAGGGAAACTTTATTATGAAATTATCAATAACCAGTATTACACCCAACGATATATCATAAAATTATTACGGAAATAAAATGAAGCAATGTTTCAAAGTCTTAACTATCTTTTCGGTCTTTAAACGTTGTATTAGACTTAATTATTGGTTAATCATAATAATGTGAATCTTCTTTTCCGTGGGAATGACATTTTTCATTTTTGATATCCAGTGAAGACGCAAATTTTTAATGTTTATAATTAATGCATTCATTTCTGAGAAAACTGATCATTCCTCTCCTTGGAATTTTATCCCTAATGAATCATAATTGGGATTATTGTGGATATTTATAGTTGAATAAATTTGTGAGCACTTTATTGTTTTTAATCTGAACAAACCAGTAAAAAAAAATCCTTATCATAATCGTATTCACAAAGGAACCAATGAAACTTGAAAAAATTAGAGCCGAGTAAATTGTTTTGGAAGTATATAAGTCTCATCGTTCATTTCTTTGAGAAAAAAACTCACAGTTGAGAAGCCTAATTTGACATATAGAGTCAAATAAAAACTAGTAGAAAAATTAATAGCAATAAAATCAGATTTTGCGGTGAATTTCATAGATTTTTATATGGAAATGTTCGTGACGTGCCCTCAGTTTTATTTTAATGGCTCAAACGATGTCGACTCAAAGGATGATTGTTATTTAATTTGATAACTCCTCGGACGATGTCGACTGATTATCTTCGTCGGGGTACAGGGGCAAATTCTTGAGATGGTCCATTGTCTCCAGCAATTCCATGGCTGCAGTAATTAACTCCTATATCAGATGAAATGTAGCGGTTTGGCGTTGGTGGACAGCCATCAGTTGATCATTAAGGGCTATCAGATCAGCACAAATTGTCGTTAGACGGGATGTCAAGCATCCGATTACAGAAGTACCGGCGGGAGCTAGGGCATGAAGAAAAAAATTAGAGCCAATTTCAAATATAAAAGAGGTGGAAATCTGGGGAAGCCTGAGGTGTCCTTGACCAGTCCATAATACTGGATAGCATCAACAATGAATATTTGGTGGTATGAGTCCTTTTTTGAGAATATTCATATTTGATATTAGTTGAAATTTTGTCCGGGGAGTTGAAGCGGTGTTTAGGGACACTTTTTTGTTGAGAAATTCATGTAAAAATTGAACCCCCAAGTAAGACGAATTAAAAAAAATGGGGTTCTCCTTTTACCGTCAAATCACACCGAGTAACAAGATAGAAACCAGCTAAGCGTCATAAAAAATTCAAATTTATTATTGACCTCACCATTAACCTCAGCAACAGTTGCTAGTGCTGCAGGATTAAATCCAGCATCAAAAGGGGTAATATTAACAAACTCTTCATCGAAATCCTTCAGAGATAGGAGAAAATCATGCGTGCCTACCGCATAGCAGCGTGCCGCATCCAGCTCTCTGCCCAGTAGTCCCTGCATTTCTATTATGTTCATCAAGAGCATCCTGGATCTGGCCCGAGCACTTCTTCTGATTGCAGTCAGAATTCTGCTTATGTGAATCATGATGGCTGGAAATAAAATATAAAGTATTGTAATAAGTTATTTTCCCCTAATGGATTTATTGATGAGGGGGTCTGAATTTTTTTTGCGAAAATTCTTACCGGCTAAAATAGGGAAAAGAAATCATCAATTCTTTTGAACGTTTCATGGGTTCATGGGGAGCTTTATTCATTAATTGAATGCAACTGAGTCAAGCATGCTATCTCTCTTAATTTACGAAACATTGACGGAAACAAAAAAAAATAATCGAAAGTTCAACTTAACTTCCAAACGCCCGACGGGCTGCAGTGACGAGAAAAATAGACTTTTGACCTGCCAATCAATTTTCAATCTGCTTCTAGAGAACTGAAATGTCCTAAAGAATCTAATGCAATTGGTTTCAGCCTGCTATGTCTCATGGTGTTCCAGTGTTCAAGATATCGACAAAACGAAAAAACTCATAAAAAATGATAATAATTTACTATTTATCTGATCTCATACTCCGTCGGATGTCTATTACTACTTAACTCATAAGGTTTACCCATTGAATGTCGGTCTTTTCAAAATTATTTTGGTAAAATAAATTAATAAAATATTCGTTGTTCCATCAATTCATAGCGATTCATGAATCCACTAACAATCGACTTCAAATTTCACATTAAAAAAATAGTTTTTAATTGACATGGATGTTTCTTTGAACTAATTAAGGACTTCATTAAGTAGAAATGGNCTTGGAAAATGAATCTATTCACGTGTAATAATTCTTTATTTCGATCAAATAAGCTTTCATTTCATTTCAATAGAGGATTTATCTGGAATTAATGAATTGTTCATTTCATCCAATTCAAATGTTTCTGTTGAAATGACTAGAAATTATTAAAATAAAGAGTTTTATTTCATTCAAATGCCTATGATTAATTTAATTTTATGATTTCACAACATGTTCTGTTTTTACTTCTGCAAAAAGTTAATTCCATTTTATAGTAGGGGAAGGTGGGGCAAAATGGGACAGTTTTTAATCTTCTCTAAATCACAATATCTTTATTCATAAATAAAGATATTGACAATTGGAGAAAATCACGAACTGTCCCATTTTGCCCCACCCTCTCCTAAACGATGAGTTGAAAAATGGAATTGGATTTTGGGATAATTTGGGATAAAAAAAGGGTTTAATTAATTAGGAGTTGGGTATTTGTAATTAAAATTATGTTAATGATGATTTATAATTGTAAGGATTAGTATTTGTGTCTCTGACGATAGGGCACTGTGAATTGCATATTTTATTTACATTTTTTCGTCGATCGAAATAACGGGCGCGAATTTTCTATTAATCAATTTTTTTTTTCAAATTAGTCAACTTTTTGTTTTGAAACAGACTGTATTTAATTTATATTCTAGTCACCGAAGCTAGCATTGAAAATCGGCCAAAATTCTCCCACTTCACGCTTTCGTTGCAACACAAACTAAAATCATCAAGATACGAACCGGACGTTTATTGCGGTCCTATATTCCGTGCAATCCAACATTGCCAACCAGCGTCTAGTTACTCCTAGAACTTATTTTGACGATTGTACACTAGGATGGCTCAAACGTTGAAAAAATTGAATTTCGATTCTTTTTATTCTGAATATGGTAAGGAAAATAATGATGAACCCATAGGAATTTTTTCAAATTTTTAAAATTATTTTTGTACTGGCGCATAGCAGTTCAATTTGCTATGCACTTTTACACGTTTTCACAGAGAGAATATGATAATAATTTTTTTAATACTCAATTACTCAATTTATCGTTATCACCTTTTGTAGACTTCCTGAAAGGGAATTAAGAAATACATTAAAAAAATTTTCTCTGCAAAATAGCTATTTGTTATTGAAATAAAAATCCGGATTTAGGCGAGATTTAGAGATCTTCAGACGCCTCTACGAGCCCTACGGGGCGTCCATTATTCGCCTAGATTTGATAGAATGATCAATAAACTATTTGACAATCGTTTGGGAAGGAAAAAAAAATTACAATAAATCCAATGCCGAGTAAAATGCGAAAGAAACTTGATAAATTTTCGTCCAAGGACAGGTGTCCAGCTTAGCCGGTGCTTCCACAACGGTCGTGAAAAAGTGAAAAATTCATAAAATTATACATAACAACAAAAATGCACTAGAAATTGTAAAGCACTTGTAATAGATAGATGATATTTCCCCACAAATAAAATCAAATTATTCGAACTCTTGTTACCTAATGAATCATCGCGGGAATTAAATATGTTAAGCGCTGTTCAGAGGCTCTTTTGATGAGCTTTTCAATGAGTATCGAATATGTATAGTTAATTGAGAAGAAAATCTCGGAGAAAAATTTCAATAGCGAAGTGGTCAATCGGCCCAAGCCCAAGTCTTTAGGATCCTGTTGAGTTTTCATACAATAATCTCGGAATCTATTGGCTATATTGAAGTTTTTATAATAACCTTTTTTGTAGAGCGGAGCAAGGTCAAAAAGAAAGATATTTACGAAAATTACGTGATTTCCTTTCAATTTCGAGATATTGTTCAAAAACTTGAAGTATACTGAAATCGACATGAACCGAGATTGCTCAGGTCAATATCAATTTTTCATTACGCTGTTTTT